>NW_010551403.1:11484-30786 GCF_000687285.1 Phaethon lepturus
CCTCTGCATCATCGTCTCCAGAAGTAATCCAAAGTTTGGCCCCTTGTCATACTTGTGAGTCCTGAACATACCCAGGTGAATCCCTAACTTAACTCTTCCACTCTTCCAAGACCATACTTGTTTTTTAATCAGCTGCCCATTTTGGACCTAGCTCTGGTTGTCTAGTTATGCTTTTCTTAGGCACATCGAAGCCAAAGTCAAGAGCTTTGCTAAAGCAGAAAAAACAGTCAGCTGCCAGTACAACTCCCTAATGGTTTTGTTTGGTTTTTAAGCCTGTAAGCTATGGGCCCTGTACAAGTTCACAGGCACTAAGACCATTGGGCCGAGAGTCTTCTGTGTGAAAGCGGTGTATTTGCTTTAACACAAACTTCTACGTACTGCACTTTAAGTTACAATTTCTTCTCCTCTGGAAAACCTCCAGACTCCAGACCTAACCCTTTTGGGTCAGAAAAGGAGTTGCTTAAATCTAGTTCTCTTTCTAGAAAAAACACAAGTATTTCATTTGGCTAAAACCAGTCACTGTCAATAAGTATTCTAGAGCAACGAAGTTTTCCTCCCTTTCACAGGACTCTCAGGTGCATTCCTAAGAACAAAACTGAAGATCACCTCTGATGTCCAAGAATTTTATGGCAGCAGTTGATTTTGCATCTCAAGGACAAGCACAAGTCCTAGACAGGCAGTATTTAGGAAAATATTTATCATTTATTATACATTTGTCTTTAAGCTAGGAAGACATTACATGAAACGAAAATACATATAAAGTGAAAATAACCTGCTATCTAAGGAGACAGGAATCTAGGGCACCAGCTGCAACTTCAAGTCCTCAGATGTTTGCTCGTTTATATTAATAAACAAAGAATTCAATAAGAGCAGTGCAGAAACTGCATACTGTATTTAAAAGAATTAACTGCCATACACTTCAAAAGACAGCTCTTCCCCCAAGTTACATAGCACTAGGATTCTTTCTTGTCCAACTGCTTCGTAAGTAAGGTCAGTGCGTACTTCTAGTCCTAGAACCTCAATCACAAAATTTAGTTTCTGTTCCTGCTAGGTTTTCAAAGTGGCTACCACATACCAGCCCCAAGCTATACGCATTTGTGTCACATAAGGGACAAACAAATCAGCATAAAACCCAATGCTCTGGTATTTCCCAACAAGCAAAGCACAGAATTTGTCTCGCACAGAACAATGCACTTCGGAATTAATAAAAATCTCTCTTGTGCCCTAAGAACCAAACAGGTCAGGATCCAACACACTGTCTAGAACTCACAACAAAACAAGCCTCAGCTAGGACACAATTCATGGTATTTCCAAAAGTTCATCAACAACAGAAGAAAAACAAGATTTCCCCACAAATTTGAGAGAACTGTTTTGAGGACATAGCACACATCCTCTGTTATGATTAACTTGTAATACATTGAAAAGGATTTATTTTAAATGATAAATCAACTTGGCAGTAACATTCAAAATGTGGGAGTTAAAATTCAGGTGATAACAATCGAATCCAGATTCCTGAATCTAAAGAGTTACTGATATTTTTCATTAGCCCAATTCCTCCAAATAACTCAAGCAGCACACAGGCTTGGGAAACAAGGCTTTGATTGTTTTGCCATTACACTGCTAAAGGACTTTGTCAATCCAAATCACCTGACAGCCAAGTCATCCCTTTAAAGCTTTGCTGTTTCATTTGTTTTCCCAACCCCAATCACTACTGCAGGTAACCACAAACACACACCTGAA
The DNA here is from genome assembly GCF_000687285.1 of Phaethon lepturus. Classification (NCBI taxonomy): domain Eukaryota; kingdom Metazoa; phylum Chordata; class Aves; order Phaethontiformes; family Phaethontidae; genus Phaethon; species Phaethon lepturus. Next base: position 13,225 of record NW_010551403.1, read on the forward strand.
TTGGAGGAAACATGCATTTTTCACAGGTCAGTTAGCCATTCACTTGGCTACCTACTGTAGTCTAGAAGCTTAAAGCCACATGGAATACCTTGATTTTTATGAAAGCTGCCTAAAGGGTTGCAGGCAAAAGGTTGTTCACTAAAGCCCTCCTCTCTTTATGAGTACTTTTGTTGTTAGTTTGGGAACATGCTAACAAGCATACCATTAAAAAGGAGAAAAATACACTCGCATGTGTGAATGTATCCATAGAGTAGCTTTTGGCTACCCTCTGCAGTCTTTACATGCCCTGTATCTGTTTCGTTATTTTAACCATTCTTTAATGGGCATGGACTGCCACTAGCCTCTTAACCTTAAATGACTGTAATTCCCTACAGAAAGGGCTTGGCAACTCTCTCACACTTTCAATCCAAGAACTTCAAAGTTATGTGATAAACTACTCAATTTAACATTACCCTAAAACCCTCTGGCAGCACAATCTGCATATCTTCAGATTTAACATATTTCCATCTCAACTTTAGCAATGCAGGAAATAAAGTCCTGGAACTAGATTTTATGAAGTACACAAATTCCATTAGTTTCCAAGTCACTTGGGCAAGTACAAACATCACTGGTAAAGAACAAGACAAAAAGCTTCAAAATCATGTTCAGCTGAAGTAAGCCTATTGCATTTAAAAAAAAAGGTACATTCCATCTCTATATAAGACTTTTTTTGAAGTTATTTTTTTCTTCTTAAAAGAAACAGCTGACTTCATAAAGGAACATGAGACTTTTTCAACAGTGGCTTCTAGGAAGACTGTTACTCTTTAAACATTGCACATCACCTAGTCATAGAAAGACAAAAAGTAAAGTCCTCTACCTAGGAGAAAATAAGCCCATGAAAGAATTACAGCTGGGGCACTGACTGACCAGGGACTTGCGCCGCAGAAAAAAGTCTTGGAGTCCACTGGGCCACCAAACATCAGCAGCGTGCCCTTGCAGCAGTGAAGGCTAACCCTGACCAGAATGTAGTCAGAAGTATTTAAGGATTTTAAAGACCTGACTAATCTCTTGTATTCAGGATTTGTGACAGTTCATCTACAATACCGTATCCAGTTTCAGGCGCTCCAGTACAAGAAAGGCACTGATATATCGGAGAGAGCCAAGGGCCACTGAGACTAGCAGGAAGCTGTAGCATATGCTGTGTGAACAGAGGCTGAGAGCTGTGCTGCTTGAACTTCAGCAAAAGGTTAAGCGGCGATCTTGCTGCAGTCTGTAACTACCTAGTAGGTACAAAAATACACACCCTTTTCTCTTATCTGCACTAAGATCAAGCCACATACAGAGGAACATTTGTAGAGGAAAAAAACAGGCCCTGCCACAACCACCAAGTATTCGGGAACATTCTGCATAGCTTCAGGAACAAGTACTGCACAGAGCGTATTAAGACAGCAATATTGGGATCCAGTAATTTTGGTATCACTTGCTATGCATGTTAAACCACAATAGCAATGAACTTATAATGCAACATTTACTCATTTTTGTTGTTGCATAGGACCACGTGTACAACACTGGAGAGTCTCATCTCCAGAAAAATTTATAGTAATTAAAGAGCATCACAATAGCTGCAATGTACAAATTCTGTGCTGCAGTCCATTGTACTTTTGTCACACACTTACACAATACTTTTAATTCAAAAAAATCAGATCATTCCTTCCGATTACAAAAGGCTTTCAGGTATGACTTAGACTGTTTTCTTTCTGTCTGAACAATGAGAAAACTGATCTTAGGGGTTAAGTGCCCTAATTTTGTGAATATGACAGCCCTTCTTAAGCCCATTACAGTAGTGCTTGGTTAATAACCCACGTTAAGCGTCAAAATGATCTGGAACTGCTTGCAGGCAACACACTTCTGTCCTCATCCTTATTTTTATAAGAACAATTACTTGACAAACTATAGATGTTAAAAAAAAAACAAGGAAAAAAAACTACCTTTTGTAATATGTGCAGTGGCTGAATTCCCCACTGAGGAGATTGCTGTTGGAAGTTGTACCCGAGACATGCAGAAAGCACCTTAATAGACTGAGTCATTCAAGTATTCTATTTCTTCCAAGGAAATACGTGTTTGTCCCAGCCTGCAGGAACTCCTGACGAGTTATTATAGTTTTCAGATTTTATTATATAGAAAGGAAATGTTATGTTGGCAGAATAATGTTCTAACAGTACATTTCACACTTCCATGCCCTTCACCTTTGTCCCCCAAGCTTTGTAGTTACTCTTGGTGTGCTCCAGATCTCACTTGGTAGTGTCACCTGTGCCCTTCTGAAAGATAAAGGGAACCTGCAAGAAGAATAAAACAGGTCAGGAGGTTGTACTCGTACAATCTCATGGGCCAGTACACAAATACAAAGCTTACAAAAGAAGCAGGAAGAGTTAACGTTTTCATGACAGATGCAGAAATACACCACCACTGGAGTAACTAGCACAGTGAGATACCCTTGTAGTCATAGCTGTATTTGGTGATGGTTGAACACAGGGTTCTCAGTAAAGGCAGGCAAGAGGAGGAAGAGGACAGGCTGCCCTTCACATGAAGGAACCGCTCAAATGTCTGGTGCTCCTCTATGGACTGGGCACGAGTCCTGTTCAGTGTGCAGGTCTGGATCAGAGGAAAGGTCAGTGTAGGTGATGTTACGGTACACGTTTGTTACCGACCACCCACTCAAGGTGAAGGAGGAAACAACACTTCTCTAAGGAATGGGAAGAAGTCTCTAGATCACAGACCCTGGTTCATATGAGGAGCTTGAATCTCCCTGACATTTCCTGAAAAGGCAGCACAGGGGCAGGCAAACAAGTCAGGAGGTTTCCAGAGGGTATCAGACATAGCTTCCTAGAATAGGTGCTAGGTGGGCCAACCATGGGTTAATTTTCCCTGATCCGCTCCTCACAAATGAAGAAGTAGTTGGGGGTGAGACATGCAGCAGAATCCTTAGCTTTAGCGATACGAAACAATGACATTCAAAATGCTGAAAGGTGTGAGGACACTAAGTAGCAGAGCACACATCCTGGAGTTCAGGAGAAGTTTTGAAGACCTCAGTTTTGAAGAACTCTGGCGATTGGTAGGGGACATCCTGTGGGAAGCTGCCTAGAATAACCTTAGCACAAGAACATTCCAATCAGACACTGCGGAAAATAAGCAGGTGTTTCAGAATACTGCCTTGGCTAAACAGACATCTCAAGACTGAGCTCCAGTGCCGAAGAGAGGGTACGGCACACAGGAGTACAGAAACATTGCCCAAATATTAAGTGCTGGTATTAGGAAAGTCAAAGCTTATGTACAGTTCAAACCAGCAAGGGTCATCAAGAAACGCTTCTAGCAGTACATTAGCTGTAAAAGAATAAGGAAAATATGATGGTTTAGTGACAGACTGCAGTGCTCAATGCCTTCTTTGCATTAAGTCTTCACTGACAGAGTTTCCCAAGTCCTTGTGTCTAAAGACAAGGTTCAAGAAGGAGATGAACAGCTAGTAGTAGCAGAGGATCAAGTCAAGCATCTCTTAAGAAATCATGATCCATACAAGCCCGTGGGAGCAGACAGGATGCATCTGTTGGTGCAGAAAGGACTGGCTGATAAAGCACGGCCTTGCTGTGACATTTCTGGTACAGATAAATATTACATTCGTCTTCAAAAAAGTTGAAAAGAATGATATAGCAAAGTGCGAGCTGGTCAGCATTAGCCTCATTTTGGTCCCTGGAAAAGTCAGTGCAAGTACTATTGGAAGCGACTTCTGGGCACGCAGAAGAGAAGATGACTGAAAACAGCTAACAGATTTACCGAAGTGAAAATGCTTGAGCAAACTGTCTTCTATGCAGAAACAATATCTGTGGGTTAAAGGAGAACAGTGTCTTTCTCAACTACACAGGGAATACTGTGTCCAGTTGTGGGACCCTCAGTCCAAGAAAGATCCTAATAAACTTGAGCAAGTCCAGTAAAAAAACCACTAAAATGATCAAAGGACTTGGCTACGTAAGATGAATCTGAGGAAGCTCAGCTTGTTTAGTCTAGAGCAGGGCAGGCTTTGGGTGACTGAAGAGCAGTCTTCCAATACCTACAGAAGGGGTTACTCTGAAAACGGAGCAAGGCTACTTTTTTTTTTTCTTAACTTATTTCTTTTCAATTCTTGATTTTATTTAACCATTCCTACTCAACTCCTATAACTGTAGCTCATCTTTCATATCCGACATGCACCAGCTGGTTGTATGGACATTAGGAGGAAGAGCACTGGGCTGATGTAACTAACAAAGGCCACACACTTACAGAGGTAGAAATCAGGCAACATCAAACATTCTTTGGGCCGTATTTTCACTCAAATATCAAATGGAGAGTCTCATCAGGATATTAATAGATTTGTGCCCGCCCTTCAATCTTTGTCAGTTTTCAGCTTTAAAGGTTACCCAAATGAATTCACATTCACCATCCCCAATAGGAATACCTTGTAAATCAATGTAAAATACAACCTGTGATAATTTAACTTCAGTAAAACCTTCTAAACATGAGCATTCTTTAGGGTTAACATCATTACTAAAATTTATGGCAAATACTTAGGTTTTTCCAAAATTTCAAGTTTCTTCAGTGTTTAATGCTAATGTTAACTAAGGACTTCTAGAACAAAATGCAATAAATGAAGTGAGAAACAAAGACTGACAAAGATTACTACTTTTTTTATGAGATTGTTTTTCACCCCGACTCTTCTACACACTTGTCTCTGTTTTTTTTTAAATTCTATACACAATCAATCACAACAGGCTTATCTGGGGAAAAAACAATATCCCATGTAAACTTCAGCAAAATTCCCATTGCTTTATTCTACAGAGATAATATCTGATGTTTGCATTTAAATCTGTATTTCACTTAACTGTGTAGTACGTGACTGAATATAACACAGTGCTGTCTGTGTAGGTGCTCTTCAATAATGTAGACAATTTGATAGCTAGGACTTGAAACATTTCACACCTGCTTCTGACTGCTGCAATTCTTGATGACTTGGGGGAAAGAATTCTACCAACAAACAAATTATTTTAGTGAGGCTTGACATGAAAAATCAAGCCTTGATTTCATCTCTCCTTTCTCACTTTCAAACATGCACAGACTAGAAACTCTTCCCAGGAGATCTTTTCCTGGAAAGGTAATAGAGGTCTTCGTGTTTGGGGTTTTTGTTGTTGTTGTTCAGGGCTTTTTTTAATTTAAAAAGAATCCAGTTTCACCCATTCTATCCCTTCCAAGCAGTACCACACTGAGTATACATGTCTACCGCAGCCACTAAGGAGCAGATTAAGCCAAGAAGTTGCAGTAAAAGATGTAGGACGGTTTTAATACGTAAAGTGACGTTTTAAAGGAAGTTACGTATTGACTTGACCAAGTTAACATCCAGATGTTACAACCACAAGCAATTTTCTCCATTCTCAAGTTTCCCACCTTCCCTGTTCCCTCCATCCTCCTCCAACTTTTGGTTTTCGACAGTTGCCTTGCTGGAGTGAAGTTGAATTATTTCACAATGTTTGCTAAATGAACGCGAAACTCCAGTTTTTCTAAGCAAGACTTGGAACACATATTTCATGTTTCAAGTTACTGAAACTACTCATGCTTAAAACCACCTTGCACTAAGCCTATTAAATATCTAAGAACTACAGAAGAGCAACCTTCCAAAATATCTATTCTATAAAATGAAGTTAACGTAACTGGGAATAATTCATTTTCAACTTCTCAAAAAACTTCATAAGCAATTATCTAAACAACTTACCAGAAAAAAAAAACAAACCACACAACAAAACCAAACCCCTCCCCCCAAAAATCCATAGAACACTTTTGATTGCTCCTTATCTTTTGCTGCCTTTTCCTATGTTATCTATTGTAACTCACAACTCCAAAGGATCATGAGGCTGTTTCTTATACTTTCACATTCTTATCTGAGGAACTTATATACAGATGTGTGTGTTAGTCTCACTCTGAAGAGCCAGCTTTTGCCTTAAGGCTTTATTTCTCAATATCTACTTCCACTGCTGGAAAAAAAGTTTTCTTTGCTCAAGAATTTTACTTCCACGATTTGTTTCATCACCTTATTCTTGTCTCCAGCTTACCTCCCTACTTGCCTTTATTTAGGCATTTCAGAAATGCACAATTGCTTCCCTGTACTATTTCCTTACCAGGAGTTGTCTTTTTTGCCCCACAGCTATATTCTTAAAGACACCATCACTAACAGCTCTACCACTTCAAGAGGATGAGACTGCTAGCCTCTCCTCATCACTCTACAACTATTTCAGAGAAGCTTGTAACCCAGAAGGTCCCACCTCGCTAAGTGATGCTGTAACTACTACCACCCTCACCAAAGATGTTTCACCCAGGTTTTTCCAAAAATCAGCACTTCTAAGAATGTACTTAATGTAATGCCTCCCCAGTCTACACAAAGCCGTAACACAGACAAAAGATAAATTTGGGGAAAATCTGTAAGTTAAGGTCCCACTAATGTCCAGTCAAAACATGCTTTATGACTAACAGGAAGGCACAAGACATTTGGAAAGCTTTCAGCACACAGCTTTTCCTTGCTAAAATTTCTGAGCCATATTTAAAGAATACAACTGTTTTAAACGTTTATGCCTCCATACCTGTGGATAACCAGTACACATAGATGCACTGATTAATTTTAATGGGCTGATGTCATGTGACCACATTTGTTATATGAGCTTTGTGTGCTACCTATTTTATTCTAAAACATTGCGAACGGGCAATCAAACCTTTGGCAAACAAGGATTCTGTGCTGTTTGCTATTTTCTTATTGTAAGGGGGAGGTGGGAAATCACTTACATAAAGCTAAATTATATTCTTACATAGAGCTCTAGGTAACAATTGAGAATTTCTTTCGTCATCCATCTTTGACAAGACAGCATGTCCCAGGGAACATGATTGTAAGGAAATGTCTTCCATTTTAGCATGAACTTTTTGGAATCTCTAAAGAAAAAGTTAAGTTAGGAATTTTAATCTTCTCTACTTTGGGGCAAGTTGATTGTGGAAAAAGCTTTTCCAAGTCAAGTTTTTGTATTAGGCAATTATTACATAATACATGAAACTATATCTACTGCTAATGCTAATAACCATTTTTGCCCGACAGAAAACAGAGTACTTCAACTTTAAAAGCTGCTAAAATATCTCAGAGAAGCACACATTATTCACCAGTAACTGCCCAGAGAAAATGTCAGTGACAACAATACAGTAGGACAGTTTGGCTGAACTGACTTAAAACAGAGTTTTACTATGACCTGAGAAAGCACATACACTGTCCGTATCTTTTGAAACCGTCAAGGTTATTTTTAGGGTCCCATAATAACATATGCTAGTAATACCTTACAAGCTACTAACATACTTATTATGTAAAAGTTAACTAACACATTCCTTACCAGCCACAGGAATACAGCAAAAAGACCAAATTAAAAAAACAGGATGAAGAAATAGTCCTCTAACTATTAGTATGCACAAGAATGTACCTATGCCTCTGCTTTCAGCATGCTATTTCTGTAATAGTTAAATCCTTATCTTCTGAAACATTTCATGAGAATGTTCATTCACATACTCTTCCCCTGCACTCCATCCCTGGTCAAGCAACCAACCTTGACAGAATTTAGCTCTTGGAAAAAATAGTTTGGAGCCAGACATTAAAAATTGCCTTTTATAGTGCTGTGACTTTGGAGATCAGAACCTCAGATTCATTAATATAGCATTTATTACCACCTCTGTTATCATACTTAGGAGCACCCTTACAATAGCTCAAGATTTCTTCATGTTAAGCATTGTACAAACAAGGAAGTCCCAAAGGGCTTTCAAAAAGAAAAAGGGATGAAGACAAGCAGATGAAACAGTACTGACCGGTACAGCAAGCACTGTCCTCAACTCTAAAGTAGCCTAACTTGCATTACATATTTTTAACTGATATAATGAAAATTACAGTAAACTTAAAATTTTCCACAGTGACTTTTCTTTTGTCTTTAAAATTAGAACAGTTCCTGCCCAGCAAGAGCATCAAAATGCAAGAGAAAAAAACAAAATCTATCAGAAACTGAGTTCATCACCATCTCCTCCTCCCTCTCCCCTCCAAGCATGTTCACAGGCTGTTCAAAGGGGTTACTGATCTCCAAGTCATTAGCCTCCAGACGAGTTTATCCCTCCACTTATATCGAGCCTTGGTTGAAACACAACCACCTATCTTCTGTCTATGTAGACAGGAGCAACTGTGAAGGTACACCGAGAATACATTCTGAAAAATTACAGGCAACTGATTTGTCTTGCTCTTTTGGGTGATTGCCTGTATGTACAGTCAGAGCCTAATGTCACTGCAGTATCCCCACACAACAGAAGAGGGTTAAAGTCTTTCCAATTAAACTCCTAAACACAGCATCACTGCTAAAAGCATTGCACCCCAAGCTGGAATCAACACAGGTCCACACAGCAGCCAGCGAGATATCAACGATAAGAACGCTATCTCCCAAAATTCTCAGTGTTGCCTGGACTCTAAATACATTTAATAGCTGTTTGAGGGTCTTCATTAGTAACCTAATACTAATTCTAGAAGGTTCATTCTTCACCACGCAACTGAAGTCGGAAGGCAGTCATACTGACTCCTCTGCAGGAAGCATAGAGGGCTCTCCTAATAAATCCCTCTGACCTAAGAAATGAAGAATTATTTCTGCAACAGTATTGCAAGTCTTCAGGAAAGCATAGGTCAAAGTGAGTTGGTAAACAATACAAATTCTGTAATCAATTTATAAGTAAATTTCAGATAGGTTTTGCAGATCACTTGATGAAAAGTCAAGACCAGCTTGAAAGCAGAGTTTTCTTCCTCATTTTAACTAAACTGATGTTTATTGAAAACACTCCCTTCACCAGTGACAGAAAAGGAAAGAATATAGCCATCGGTTAAAATTATTTCCACTTGAGGGACAAAATTAAATTTAGGTCTCAGAAAAAGCAGCAACTCACAAATAGAAAGGTAAAAGTCTAATTAAAAGCTCCAGAAATCTATCAATCATAGGATTAAAAACATATATTGCAGCCAAACAGATGGTGTAAAACTGATATACAAGACAAATTTATTCTGACAGAGACAACTGACAGACCAGATTCAGTTGGGGAGGAAAAAAAAAAAAGCTGGAAAAAACTGGCAGAGAGGTAAGAGTCAGCCCCTTAAACTCTCTTTTCTTCAGAGATGGCTCTCAACTCATCTAAAATTTACTCAGAGTACAAGACCACAGACCTGTTCCTCTAATAAAAATAGGTGGACAGACCTTTTACATATTTAGTATCATTAGAAAAAAAACCTGTCAGTTGCTTACAAGGCCATTTCTCACTGGGGAAGACGTAGTTCTTGCCACTGATGAGAGCCATTCAAGACCTTAAATGATACGTCTGACTGGACAACATTAAAAACAGATTTGAAAACAGACAGAGCATTACGGATCTCTGGAGAAAGGGCTTGAAAAACACTGAAAACAGAATAGCCTGGGCCATGCTGCAACGAGAACCCAGCCCTTCCTTACCCTGAAAATTACTTAAAAACAAACAAAGAAGTCAAATTGATATAGCCTTACACTGGCACACAAAACCTGTTAATGATCATAAAACGGATAGGAGTGACAATAGCAGACCCAAGACAAAAATAATAATAATGCACTTGAATCAACACAAATTAACAGAAACAACCTGTCATCCAAGGAGCAGAAAGAAGACAACCACAGGAGGCACATTCTACCAGCTGATCTCAGACTTCAGAAGAGGATGGGGCACAAAATTTACCTCTATCATGCTTACATTTTCAGAACACCACCGCTCATCTATACATCCCTGTAACAGGAACGTACAGATAGACAAACACCTGAAGAAATCTTTGCCACACATTACTTCTAGTCATTCTTCTCCATGACATAGCCAACATTATTTTTCTTCAAAAAGCTTTGCCATTTGAAGTTCACTTCACCTTTTCTCCCCAAAGTTACCTTGGCTCCTTCCTTCCTTCCTCACCTGAGGTTAGAAACTTCCTTTGTCTCAACTTGAGGAGAACAAACAACATGGCTTTGTCTTGCAGGAGCAAAAAATAAGCCAAACAGGAGAAGACACCTTAGGGAGCTGTGTAACTGCAAGACAGAGGGTGCGCATGTTGATTCCTACAGCTGCCACCACCAAGCCTCCACCAGAAAGTTGTCTCCACTTAGAACTAATACACAGGTCAGCCACTGTTGAAAGGAGTTTCAATACTGAGCCACCGAAATTCTTCATCTGATCCAGTATGTGTCTGTAGCTGCAGAGAGCAAACAGCTGAAAGAACCAAGAGGTACTAGGTTACTTTGGAAGAATATTCTACAACCTCTTCATGAGGTTAACACAACATTTGAGGTAATTCATTATTTGTAGTATTACAAGACACAGTGAAGCCTACATCAAGACCAAAGTCCAGCAGCAGGCCTGCACTTCACATAAGACATTTGAGTGTTTCACGTTAACTTAGAAAGGAAGAATCACCTCTTTAATCACAAGGGGTTCGCCCCAGCGTAGTATTTCGTAAGGCTGAAGGCACATTTGAAGACAAGAGGCTCCAGAACTTGCAAGTTCACAATCATTCCGAATTGGAAAGAGCTAGTTACGTTACTTCAGTAACAAGACTTAGTTATATTTCGTAGGTTCAAATGTAGAGAAAGAGAGGCAAGTAAGAAAAGAAAAATAAAGGAAATCAGGAATTACTGGCAGATGGGGGATGAGTTACTTCTTCATTAGGTATATTTTTAAAAAATAACAAATTACATTATTTGATTTGCTTGAAAAAATACTGGAGTGGCCAACTGCAGTCCTCAGCCAAAGGTGAAGCGAGCTCAACCCAAGCTCAGTCTTTGGAAAATTTATCCGAACATGACAGCATCCGTAGCAGGTGTAATATGTGGAAAACAAAGAGCAACACAGTTCTGACTAGGAAAGCATGCTGACACATTTTGACTTTGAACTCAAAGCAAAATGGTTTTTCCATTAATTTCTAGTGAATCAAGTGTAAGCCAACATAACTATATTATTAACCAACAGCTTCTATTTGCCATCTTTGTTCAGGAATAACTGAATCTTCTAACCAAGGAAAAAGGGATCCCATTAGACCACCACCAGAGGAAAAAGCTATTAATTTTAAAAGATCAGCTGCAGCAACAGGCAGCCAAGGGAAATCAAGCACTGTGGGCACCCCAAGAACTATATCAAGCGTCCTAATAAAAATAAGTTTCAAGTCATTTGAGCTATTAGTTCCTGGGAGGGAACACATCCTGATTTAAATCTTCTGAACAGTTTCACCAGAAAACAAGGTCAAATCTTAACATACAATGGCTGAAACTTACTCACTGAACACTCTTATTAGAGCCAAGTTCTTTTCCCCTATCATCCTTATCCAAGCATCTTGAGATGTCTGTGGAAAAACCATTTTCTTTCTGCTCTGTGGAAGGGGAGGAATAACTTAAATACTACTGAAATGCACACAATAAATCCTATCGGATATTAATGTCTATGCAGGACAGGTTATTTTTGTTTTAAAAATAACTTCTAGCAATCGACTTACAAATGACAGTGTACAACACCAGGATTTTTATACAAATTACTGGACAAATGGAGCAGTACTAGGATTTACTTTTTTTTGGCCTCACAATCCATCTATACAGATAAAGTCTAACGACTTCAGTACAGACTTCCCCAAACTCATACACACAAAAACTCCAGGGGGCAAAACCAGCAAAACTCATCATCTTTATTTTCAGACTTCCTAAAATACAACAGCTGTTCTTTAGTGGGGCAACTTTCCTTTCACCTGATTTTTTTGAATGAATCGATACTCAGCTGCAAAAGGAAGAACATGAAAAAAGTGAATAGTCTCAGAGAAACTCATTAAAAAACTCTGCAGTGAGTAGTCTGCTCCCTTTGATCTCAGAATCTAACCCAAATTTGTGCAAATACAAACAACATGACAATGGCCACTATTTGCTTTTGTAGCTACCAAATTACAATAGCTAATTTCATCCTTCGTCCTGTTTCCATCACTTCAAAACAAGGTAATGAATTTAATAGTGCAAGACTCTGATCCTACACAACTGCATGTCAATGTCCAGCCAAGCACAAGTAGTCAGCGTTAAGTTAGTAAAGGGAAGTATCCAAATTAACTAACTCAGTCAAGTTTTCCCAGGATCAGTACGTACCTCTGCGAGCAAGCTCTTCGAAGCCAAAGCCATACATGACTACTTATTGACACAAGACCTCGGAAAAAGAATTAAAAAAAAAGAAAGAAAAAGGCTCCTTGCAAGGTTTTGGAGACTATTTCTACACAAACAAACAAGTGGTAATCCCTAGTGGGAAGAATTCTAGAAAAACAGACTGTCAATGTAAGAGTCAGTATAATTATATGTGCATGTGTTTAACATTGCATTCTGCAGTAATATGGAAGCATTCAAGACAGGAGCTTAGATTTAATTTGGAGACAAAATTGAGGAAGTTGAAGACTTATTACAAGCCAGTGCAACTTCAGCAGCTACATGCACCTAGGCCAAAAACACCATAATAATATATTTGTATAACAGAAACCCCAGACCACATGAAAACTCCAGAGTAAGCAGATGACTAAGCTTCTAAATTGCACCTAAACGTGGACACACTCAATTTAGCTACTCAGACAAAGCACAGAACAGATTAGTCTTGCAAGCTTTATCAAATTAGCAAGTTAAAGAATCCTTCAAAGTAAAAGACAAAATAAAAAAACGGTTAACACAGGAGACCTATCAATTAAACCAGATTTTAAGTCGCCAAGTATAAATTCATCAAACACACAAACACGGCTAAATTCTCAAAAGAAACTTTTATACATACATAACATAACTCCCTGTTAACAGGCAGGGAGATAACTAGGCATGAATGGAAGGAAAACCACAAAGGCTCTCATGCCTCATATTCGAACAGAAAGCAGATACTGACCCACAAGACTTCCGAGCAGTTTCTCCATATCACTTGTTCCTTTCAGAGCTAAAGAATACAACTGTCAAGCAGGTGGCTTTGATCTGCTCACTGCGTTTACACATCATCTCAAACAAAACTTGACTATCAGTATTATTAAGTGTTACAAAAAGCTGTATGTATAATATTTTGCAGATATAGAAAACATTTCCAACAAAGAAAATCACATAAATAGAGAATCACATACAAGAGCCGAAGCGCTGCTAAGCAAACTCTGATTAGAGGGGTTTGATGAAGCAATCCTAAAGAACTTTTCAGAAAGGTACACGGTTCAAGATCTTTATGGATGTGTTTACATATTCTTAATTTCTAAACCCTAACTTCTTCATATCCTTTATTAGCACAAAACGTCTTATCAGTTGCATAGCTTAACTGAAAGAATCACTGTGCTCACCCCCAAAAGTTAACTATTAAATTATTAGTTTTCTCTGCAACACAAAAGGTCTATAAACTTCTTATTTTCAGCAGGATGTTGAGTCACTTGGCAAATGTGGAATGGATTAGTAAATACTAACGACAAGCCACAATATCAGCCATATCATTGTGCTCCCGTACGAGGTCCTCTGTCAGGCATCACATCTTGCATTTGGGGAAAAGTCTAGATCTAATTTCATGTCTGTCTCTTCCCATTTGAGAGAATGGCTATTCTGAGGGTTCCTTCTCTAGAACAAAGGTAAATCAGGTTACTCCTTGGAAGTGACAAATACTTGTTCCACCACTTATTTTCTCCAATTAGAATCATTTCTTTGTGCAGTAGTATACAACCTTCACCTCTTTTCAGGTCTTTACGAAACCTAACTGAGCAAAAGCTTCAATCTATACCACATAGGTATCGTTAGAAAACCACCATAGAATGTAATAACAAGGTAAACCGCAACACAAACCTAATACTACTTGCTATATTTGTAAAGCTACTATTAAAGATGAGTCTGTGTAAAAAAGCTTAGGATGGTTTTACAACTCTGTTTCTGTGATCACTGGTTAATCTACGGACTACCCTCAAGACAGAAATCACAGGTACAACTCTACAAAAACTACACCTTCAACGAAAAAAGAAAGAATACATCACATTTCTCATGAAGAATCAGTAATCCAAGCTCTGGTGATGCCTTGATGATCAGTGGTTCATTTAGTAGAACTTCTCAATAAGAGATTGTCCCCCCAAAAAGTTTTCCCATTTTTGCCTTGAAGTTGTGTTTTCAGTTTTCATGGGGTTTCATATTAACACAAATTTAAACAATATTTAACTTGGCTCCACTAGCCCAAACAATCTGTAACATTTGTATAAACATAACTCTAAAAGCTTAGTGGCAAAATACTTCAAGTGGTGCCATCAGATCTCTTATTAAAGCAAAAATTTTCTAACTTGAACAGGTATGTGGAATTTTTAGCTCAAGAATGCAGAAAGAAGTGAAGACCTTTTCATAGCATGAGTCTAAAAAGTCACTTGGTGTGTGGCCATCGAGAAACTTGTTAAAATTATTTTCCAAACATACAAACATTTCTCTGAGATACAAAAAATACCTTTTTCATTTCAGATGTAAATAAAACCCAAATGATAAGTTAAACTAGTTAAAGGCTACACATCAACCCAGTGTCATATCAAACAGTTACAGGTTGCTGTGGACCACAGAGAAAAATGAGGTGCTCTGGTATATCCAGTGGCTGGCTGATGTTTCACCTATGAGCAGAATTCAGACTCAGAGGAATATGAAGTCTTTTTCTTTATACTGCTTACATGAGGAAATACCATTTAATGCAATTAGTAGAAATCTAGATTTAAAAGAATTGATACAAGCTTTAAAACACAGTTGTAATGAAGATGATAGTGAACACCAAAAAACAGTGAAAGACTTGTGATGGACTAACAATAAAAAGTTAAGATAGTATTTAAAAATATAGGAAAAAGTGTTACTACATGATCCTCTAGATGTATTTCCACAAAGTTTCAGCCACTGAATGCTCCAGTAATACACTATTTTAAAAAACCCAAACAAACAGAACATCCAACACAGCTACTCTTCTTATTTATCAGTAGTATATCTCTGAGGTTAAATATACAAACTCAATGTTGTGAAATAGCTACTATTGTTCTTCATGCAGCCATTAATGTAAAATTTAAATCTGTAAATAATACCAAAAATTATCAGGACTAAGAGCACAGTGATTACACTCTCATTCTTTTTAACTCTTAACATACAAAGGCCAAGAAACTTACTCTTTTGGCTTCGCTTCTTACAGAAGGCAAGGGAACTTAACATCTCTGTTGTAACAAAATTAATTCAGTCCCCCTAAAACTTGACAGTAACAAACTACCATTTTTAAGTTCTTCTCAGGTGGCCAACTAACTTTGCATTTGTCAATCATTTTAAACCAAAAATGAAAAGTTTAATTCTAACCCTTGACCCTTAAAACCACATAAACACTCTTCACCAACAAAGCACACAAAACATTTGTGTTATCACAAATACTCTGACTGGCTTGGTGTACTATTTTGCTAGTGGTTTGTTGCTTCAGGGTTCTTTTTTTCTTTTCTTCTCTGAACTGCCAGGTTGCTACCCATCAGTTTTAGAGAGTAAACGGTTTCATGCACAGAAATTGGGCTTTCTCTAACACTGACATTGAAAACTATTGTTCGCACAGCTGGGTTTAAAAAGGCAGCTGATACAGCCAGAAAACATTAAAGATGGTAGAACAGTGTAGTCAGAAATCTGCATGTTGCTATCATTTAAGAGCTCTCAACACTATAAAATGTATTTAAAAACATTCAAGGATGCTATAAAGGTTAAGTTCTGTCCCTGAATGAAACTTTAAGAGGACTCTATGCAAAAAAACCTGTATTTGCTTAGTAACCTCATCCAGCTTGCTTCCTTGGAGGAAAAATTGCTTAAGAGTCTGAGGTTTCCCCAATTCTATGACCCAGAAGGAAATAAAACAGCAAGTCAGGCCACACAATCTACAGCATTTGCTTACAAGCTCAAAAACATTTTAAGTTATCAGCTAATCTACGTAAGGCACAACTAACTCCACTTTCCTGAGGTCATCCGTGGAGCCCAGCGCAGAGCTGCGCTAAATCTCTGTGTAACATTCCATTCTGGACATCTTCCTATCTAGCACCGGGCATTCTCTGAAACGTGCCATATGCTATGCATTAAGCAACGTCAGAGATGCCGTCCTCTGCACCAAGCGAGTGCCAGAACTGTGTCAGAGAACTAAAGTTTGCTTTCAGCTTTCTCCTTTAGAAACTTGTTAAGCAAGTAAAAAGAGTCAACTTTCAATACATAAGATTTACTACGAACACATTAATTCGATTGTCCCATGCTGAGGCTGGAAGCACCCCGCAACATTACACTACTATCACAAACCCTGAAGTAGATAAAAAAATTAAATAATCAGCTTCCCCCCAGCAGCGTTAAGACAGAAATTAGAGACTGTTTTAATGTGACTTTTTATCCATTTGAATTAGTTTATGGCAGCACTCGATTTTTCCATGGTGATGAAGTCACCACACTGAGAAAGTAAGGAGAAACAGCTACCAGCCACCAGGTGAAAACATCCATGTTTCTAATTGCATATTAAATTGGTGTTTGCATGGACAATGATTACTGCTGGGAGCACTCCAGGTAGAGCTCTAAACTCCACTACAAGCAAGTCACTGCAAAACCCAATCAGATGATAACTGAAAAAACATGAAACTCTAAAACTGATTTTTTTTTTTTTTTTAAAGCAAGAACAGCAGCAGGATAGCTGTAACTTCTGAAGAGCTCCTCCCCTTCCCTCCTGAAAACATTAATCCGTGTTTGATTACTGAAACGGCTGTATGTACTCTAGGCAGGTGTTGAGAAACTCATCCCAGGTGGTTCTGCAAGTACTTGAGGAGCCCTTAACGGTTTTTACTTACAGTCTCTCTGCATTCCTGGGAATATCCCTCGGTACAGTTTTGAGTCCTAGTCCATGACAATCCACGTTAGAAGCAACACATGTACATTTATGCGGGCATCCTCCAACAGGCATCCAATTCACGGAGCTCCAAAAGCTCAAGATCATTCCAAGGCACAGAAACGCACTTCTTCCACCAGACAACATGGTTTCTTGATCACTTCAGTGGGTATAAAAGTGTGCGCAAGCAGCCGGCCCTTAAAGATGAAATGCCTCTAAGAAGAAAGGGAAAAAGAAAAGAAGAGGCTCTTAGTACAGCCCAAGGGAACCCACCACTGCCATCCTCGCCGGAGCACCAGCAAACCTTCAAAGGCGCCTGAAAAGGTTATGTTAGGTGGAAGAAGGTGGGGAGTTGCCTTTCGGGCTCGGGTTTCTTTCTGTTATCTACGACCGGTACCAGAAGGCAGACAGTCTAACAGCGCTCCAGCCAGATGCGTTCCTCAGATGAAAGAGAAAGCGGGAGCGGAGGTAAACACACACAAAACAGCCATCAGAAGCGGCGGCAGTCTCCCAAGCAGCCTCCTCCGCTCCGCATCGCCCCACCTGGGCCGGGCAGGTAACCCGCGAGGAGACGAC
>NW_010551404.1:0-12672 GCF_000687285.1 Phaethon lepturus
AAAGCGCAGCCCCGGAAGCACCGGCGCTGACCCTCGGCGCTCGCGGGCGGGAGGGTCACGGGCACCGGGGTATGAGGGAGGGTGTGCTGCTCTTGCTGCCCTTGGACGTTGTTTGGTTTTTTCCCCATGTGGGGTTCGTTTTCACGTGCTTTACAAATCGTCAGTGGCTCATACAGTTTTTCCTGTGGCGTCAGAGCGATTTACAAATTCTCATTGTCACAACCTTGAGTTCATGGTCTGTGCAATTTAGGAAGAGCCGCTTCACGAAACAGCTGGTGGGTTATGTTGAAATAGTAACAACCAAGGATGTCGAGAGGATTAGCAATGTGACATGCAAGGTGACGCTTAGGCTGTCCTGACTTTGCACCGTCACAGCCGAACCGCAAGCTACTCCCTCCCAGGCTTGCGCTCAAGCCAAGCCCGCGTCCCGCACGCCTTCTGTCGTGCTGTTTAAAAGACAGAAAGTTCCCCACAGAACCGGCAGCAGCTCAGGCACGGTGTGCTGATGTTGTTGTTGAACACTCGAAAATACTAAAATAACGGGGATGAGTATTTCTGCAACGAGTGATTTTTATCTTGATAGTGACCTTCCCAGTCTCACTCTAATTTAGGTACAGGTGTAACAACTCGGGGGGAAGGCTGGCCGTGGTGATCCTTTTGCTTCCAGTGGCAGCACGAGCTCACCTTGGGGGATTTCCAGGCCAGCAGGACACTGCTTTTCCTTACATTAGCCCGAGAACCTCGCACCATCCCGACGTGCTTGTAAGTCCTTGGTAACTCTACGCCATCTCCTTCCTCAGTGCCGCAAATCCTGGGCACGAAGGGCAGGAGGACTTCTCATAAGGAAGTCTCCAGGTTTATCTGTGAGGTGGTTTGATGTGTTGTTTTTTTTTTTAAGGATCGTGGCCTGGTGCCTTTGTTACCTGTGCTTCCTTCCTGACGCAGCTAAACCAAATCACATTCAACTTGTGAGATGCAAGTATAGCTAATGCTGAATAATTTCTCAAAATACATATAATAATTTTACTGGTTTTAACTAGTCTAGGGAACTCTACCAGCTCTTTTGGCAACTTCTGTTTGCATTTAACATGCATCTGGTCTTGTTGGCCTCTTTCTTTTTTGTTTGAGGGAGTGATCCTCCCAGATGTTCTCCCATCATTTTTCCCATTTTTTCTGCCCCACACTTCTCAAAGCCCATTAGTGACATTCCTTTGAGTCCAGTGCCATCTAGGACAGTATTTAAATCCCCAAATGAGAACGAAATAGCATTTTCAAGGAGAATCCTCATAGGTATCAAAGCAACGTGCTGCCTCTCAGCACCCAGTCGAACAAAAGTCGAACAAGACACCTCTCGGTGCCTACCGATGGCTGCCCGCCCTCACCACCGTGCTGCACGGCACGGGCTGGGCTTTGCTTGCATACAAGCCAGGGTCAGGGCAACTGCGCGGGTATTTATTTCACAGCTTTATGCGCTTACGCTCCAAACCTCGTGCCAGCCCCAAAACTCGGTGGAGAACGTAGGCGTCTAACTTACAGTAATGGAAACAGATGATGCTGTAACCTGGGGGGGATTTGAGTCTCTGGACACGGGACTGCTCTGGCCTGTGAACAGCTCGGCCGTTCCTGCCCTCTCAGAGGAAAATGGTTTCTATCCACAGAGGTCCAAATGGCAGCGTGTAAATGAAAAACATGGTCAAAACCTTCACTTCTGAAATGTCTCTGGTTTCCTTGAAGCATTTGCTGATGGCAGTTCGGGGCTACCCTGTAACTCGACAGTGATTTGAGTTTTCATTTTTGGCTGATAGCCAGCTCGCAGGTAAATAAAAGGCACTTAAATAGCTAACAAATTTCCATCAAGGTTCCTCCAGCCCCTTCCCCTTGGGCAAGCCACTTGTGCTCCCCACACCGTCAGAGGGACGCCTTGTCTGACCGCACTGTGTGGAAAGAGGGGGATAAAAAATAGCCCCAAACTTGGAACAAGCCTATGGAGTTTAATTCAGAAAATTAAATTTCGGGTGCAGACACCCGAAACAATGCAGGTGCCTTTACACTGTGGGTAAAGCCTCACTGGACAAGGCTGTGTTTTAAAAAATTAAGTGTCTTCCTTTCCACTTGGAGCTTAATATAAAGGAGGAACGTGGGATTTCGTGGAGATCACAGGTGACCTAGAATATGAGCTTTAGCCCAGAGGATTTGTTTTCATCCAGGTCAGTTCTGAAAAACATTTACTTCAAGAATGCATGCGGTCTCTGGAAAACTGATGGGACCGTTGCTGCATTCCGGTTAAACTGGTACCTTTCCTGGGTGGGATCTTAATTATTTTATCTGGGAAGCTAAATTATGTCAATGGTATAATAATAAAGCTAACCACAAGGGGTTTTTAAATACAAAACATTCATGTATCATGAATGCTGAGGCAGAGGCCCTAACACAGTGAAAAAGTAGGTCATTTGCCAGCGAAGACATCTGATCCTATTGTGTTATTTTTCAATATTAATGAATAAGTAAACACAAATAGGCTACTTGTTGTTAGGTGAAGATCAGCTGTCAAAACCAAACCCAGGCAGCTGTTCCTGCTTTGAGATTTCACTGTAAAATGTTGTTTACAACTTGAGTAATTTGAAAGTTTGCTTTAGTGGCTAAATGCCTGGCAAAAGATTTTGAAAAAATTACCAGGACTTCTTTCAGGGGGAAAAAAACCCCAAACCACAACTGTTGATTGACTTACAGTTGTAAATAAGATTTTGCCGAGGAATACAATTTCAGAGAGAGATATCATCAACAGATCAGTTCTTTAGCTCCTGCTCGCACCAGTTGTCCATATGAGTAACAGTATATTAATTTTTTGAAGGTGCAAATGCTCACAGAACTGGTAGTTTAAAGCGAACAGGTTAATAAAGAAAAGTGATTTTTCGCCTCTGTTTTATGTTTTAGGCCAAATGACAGATGGCTACAAATAAACAGTGACAGCAAAGCTTGATGGGAATAAAAATAGATATTATGATATTCATGCTGCCAGAACGAAGTACTCAAGTTATGTGGCTCAGCGAGACAGGACCACGAACTGGTTTACTCCCAGGGACAAGGCAGATAATTTATAGGCCAGCCTAAGTAAGAAAGCCATCAGGGCTTAACAGAGAAGAATAACCTTTCTGAAGAGTTTTTAACTGATATTTCAAATCCCTGAAGAGGAAGATAATTCTCTTAAATTCTTAAGGATTGCTCAAATTCTATACCAAAATGATAATTTTCTGTTGCTGCTTAAATACCTTTAGTGCGGCTTCTCAAGTGCTACCCATTTCTTTGCAGCACTGTTGCTTTCATCCCTATTAAAGCCAATAAGACTATTCTATGAGGATTTATATTAAGGCGATTGGAAGACGCCTTTAAGAAGATCAGCACTCCCTGCCTCCCAGGCTGTTTCCTGTCAAGAAAGTTATCCCCCCCCTCATCCTGTCATTTGGGGCAGCTCTGAAAATGGAGACCAAGTATTTGGAAACCCAAGAGAGATCTCTCCTCTGAACTGAGACCCTCATCTTTCTCAACAGCCTGGGGAGAAGTCCCAGGTTTTATATTGACCATTTCAGAGTAATCTTTAGGGAAGAGAAAGTTATGAACTGCTTTGGAGAGTGTTGTGTAGGCCTGGTCTCACGTGGGTTCATTTAGGGGACAGAATTTGCTCTTTGAAGCTTCTTACTGAACTTAAGACTCCTGACCAAGCATATCCATCTCTTTAACTCTGTTTGCCACTGCATGGCCCTGAACACAGACATAGCTGGCTGGGAAAGAGAGATAAGCAAGGGTAGCTAGTTGGGAGAGCATCCATGGTTGCTAGAAAGCAATGTTTCAGTGTGACAGGCTTTTTCTCTTGACCTCTTTCTCAATGGGAATCAAGCAGGTAAATAGGGATGCCTGGGAATAGAAAGACTTAGGGAAGTTAATTGATTTTCGTTGCGTCTCGGGAATGAGGTCATATCCTGATGCTTGAAATCCTCTGCTGGGGAACAGCCAGCATGGTCAGCGTGGGGGGCAACAGGACTCCCAAGGGAGCTGCCAGGAGGGATTTTCTTATGGGTGTAGGTGCTCCAGGCTCATACCCAGAACTCTGCTAAATAAAAACAAGCAACCTGAGGCATTACCTTTCCAGGTTAAAGTCTTCAACCATCACCATGCTTTCTTTGAAGATTTTCTAGCCTACAGGTTTGTTCTCAGTGACACTGCTTTTAAATCTACAGTACCAGCAGACGGAACAAAGGTCCATAGGCTCCCTTTTCAGGAAGAAAAAAAATGTTTCCAGATCAAGGAGGAGCTAGCTGAAGAATGAGATCGATCTAACACTGAGATAGCCTTAGGAAAGGAAAGAGGCACTTTGAGGAGGTGACAGAATTTCAGATTTAAGACTTTGGCAGTGGAGAGTCACAGAAGCTATGGAGAAAATGGGTCGCGCTCTGGGCAGAGTTTTTACTCAAGCAAAGCAAGGCAGAGGATAGTGATACCTCACCGAGCTCAAGTACAAGTGACTAGTCTCATGAAGGGATAGCATCTTGCTGACCTTATTGCCAAGCTGCCAAAGACAGACACAGTACTTACAAATCTTCTGGTGAGGAAGAAGAGCTGTGGGCAGACTTGGCTAACCAGGGGAAGGAGGCGGTGGGAGGAGATGGTCCCTGAAGGAAATCTGCAGAACCTGGAGTCCCAATCACAAGCTTTGAACAAACAGCCAAGAACCAAGTGGAAATCTACTACTGAGATCTGGAGGGAGGAGCTGGAGGCAAAAATTTTTGCAAGGGTAAGAGGGAATGGAGTTGGCCAACACAGCCACCACATTACACAGATAACTTCAGATAGCTTAATTGGATTGAATTTGCTAATTGGACTGCAACAAATCAACCAAATTTGACACTTAACATCCTCTAAAAAACAAGCCAAGGGCAGACAGAGGAAAAGGGCAGGCAGGGAGAAAGCAGCACAAAGGGAGGAGGCAATGGGGAGGCTGTAGGATACGTCTCCCTTCCTCAGGGCAGAGGCTTCCCTTTCTGAAAATGAAAAGAAGATAAGGAAAGGTGAAAGAGTCCAGGAGGAAGTGCTCATTCACAAAACTGTGTAGATAAGGGGAGGGCAGAAACAGGATGGGCAAGTTTCAGGCAAAATTGGAGCAGATGTTGATCACATGGGTCCCCAAAAGCAAGTCGAGTCCCATAATGGATGTTCATGGTCAGGAATTAGCTTTACAGCGTGATGAAAGAGACTTAAATAAACCCAAACCAGGACACACATCTGACCTTGGTGACTTCCCTCAGGTCTGACTGCCTGTTCATATTGCAAATTACGGCATGCAGAGAAGTGAAGGGACCCAGATGCTGCCTCTAGGGCAGAAGTGGCAGAGCCTGAGCCATGGAGCTGGTGTGCAGCATGAGCCCTGTGCTGCATAGGCACAGAGTGATCTGACAGACATCTCAGGGCCAGCGGGAAGTTCCTCTGTCTTCGCTGACCCTGTGACGCAGAGACCACCAAGGAAGCTCACACCAGTGCCACGTGGGTACTGGAGAGAAGGGATGCAAGAGGGTATCAGCCCTGCAGGAGGTGTTTTGCAACTTATCTACATCTCCAGGAAAGATGTATGAAGCCTCTCAGCAAGGAGAGGTCAATTTTTGAAGCAGAAGGTTTTTTTAGGACTTCCGTGCCATACTACTCAGCTTCCAAAGAAATTTCTTTAAAGAGTGGTTAGAACAACAGCTGAGCTTCTCTCTTTTCCTCTGGCCTAGACTGAGATGACTGGGCTTATCTGGGAGGGGTTAAGGCTGATTAGGTGCTGTGGGAGGGGACATACTCCACCTGGGACTGAGCTCACCTGAGCAGGATGGAGCCTCACCCAAGCAGCAGGGACCTGAAACATGTGGGATGTGTGGGGAAGCCCAGCCTCACAGTGGAAGGCAGGTGAGCACGTGTGGGGTGGCTCCTTGAATGATGGCACCCCCAGGTGAGTTCCTGCTCCTTTTATGAGCTCCAGGGGCTCTGGGGGAAGCTGAACAAGAGCAACCTGCAGGCATGGCATTGTCCTTCAGGCATGGGTACTTTTTGAAAAACAGCTTAAACAAAGTGATTGCTATTTACAGAGTAACAAGCTGGCCAGTCAGAGACACTTCAAAAATTGTCCTTTCTAAAACCAGCTAGCAGTGTGGTTTCTGAGATACTATTTTCAGCATGCTGTCAAAACAAATCTCCATCTGTAGCTGAACTGACTGACTCTTCTTGTCAGGACAACTACCCTTAGCAGTGGCTGAACCAGTCCTAACATGAGGCTTCAAAAGCAAAAGCAATATTTACTGGTTGATTTGCATTATCTGTAGGGTGGAGGTGGGAAAACTAGGTAGCTATGAAAGTGACCTCTTGAACTGACCCTCCTCTGCCTTGCGAATGCTGGGGCCAAGTACTGGCACTCAGATTTGATTGGGGAATCACAAACATTTAATTCACACCATGTAATTAAAAAGAAAAAGAAAAGTTTGCGCAAGGGCTAAATGCCTCTCACTTAGGCCAATTGCTAACTGCTTGATGGTGAGCAAAACAGCTCAAGGTTTCAGGCACTTCGTGATAGTACCAGCCATGGACTGACCCGGGACTGCAGGTCTGGCTGGTCTGGTGTTTCTTCTGCTTTTAGATCCTGAAGCTGTTTCAGAACAGAGGGGCCCCAAAACATTTGGACACACAAAGCAGGAGGAGTCACTCAACTGCAGCCCTTAGGTGCAAGGATGTTGGTGCCGTCAGGCAGAGAGGTGTGTGTGCTGTGAAGGCCCAGGTCTTTCCCAGTTGTGTGCACGTGTAAGCGTTCAAATGCTTCTCACTTGAATAGTCGGGCCAAGTTTACCCTCTTATAAAACACATCCTGCTGTAAATTAGAGTAAGGAGCCATTCATAGGAGGTCTGCAAAACAGGTGGGGGTTTGTATGTGCCATTCTTTAAGGCAGCACCAGCCTTTTAAAGCCTCTTTTATAAGCTATGGCAAATGGGCTCCTTACACCCAGTCAGCATGTAGATGGTGACTGGGGCACTGGAAACAACGTTTTGAGGGTGTGCTGGGAGGCTTGGGGGACAGATACCAGTTGCTAAATTCAAGAGTCCAATTCAATCAGCACCACCTTTCTAAGTACCCCTAGATAGACCAGGATGTCGGGTGTGAACCTCGCACAGGCACAGCCTGCCAGAGACTTGTCTTGGGGACTGACTCTGAAATAGGTCAGTGCCGTAGTCCACTTTCCTTCAAGCCTGCTGCATAGGTCCCCCTGTCCTTAAAAGCATATTGTTTAGCTCTGGTAAATACCATGTTGCTTTGTAATCTCTGTGCCATGACAGTCCCCTCCCACAGTCATGGTCCCAGCCTCTCACTGCCCCTTGCCTTAAGACTGTGATGCTCCTGTGCTGGCTTTTGCCCCATTCCCACCTCCTGCAGGGCAGCAGGGCTCAGCAATGCCTCCACAACATTTTGCCTTCCAAATATTTTGGTGTGGCTTCATGCCGGCCAGCTCCTGCTCTTCAACAGTACAGCTCCCTGCTAGGTTTATATAATCCACCATTATGACTGCTTCCTGCTCCATGTGTTTTTAATGCTTTAAATGCACAGACACAGACCCTCCTCCAACAGGTACACACTGTCATGTTTCAGGCAAGCCCCACTGTAAGTGATCTAGGTCCTTTTATAGGGTGGCTGTTATGATAGCAGTTTTTCATTTTCCATTCTCCAAGTCTGTCATGGTAAATAGACAGGGGCAGAAAATGTCATCTGCCTGTGTGAAATTCACACCGAGTCCTTGCCAAAACACCGAGAGTAGCCAGCTACAGCACCTTAACTACATTCCTCAGAAATTTAGACTGAGTTGCTGGAGTGCAATCTGTTACCATTGATGTGGACGCCCTACTAAGTGGTTAGTCCGACAAGGTGGGGTAACAGCTGCTTTAGACTTGAAAAGATCCATAAACCTCTGAAGAAGCGTGACATGTTCCCTTCACTGCTGTTTCTCTGTTGACACTGGCTTCTAAACCTCACCTGTATTCTATGTATGGTACTAAGAAAGCAGGTGTTTCCCTCTCCATAGAGGAAATGGGAGTATCCAATTTCTCTGAGATGTCAATGACCTGTTGCTGGAAAACTCCTGTTTCTCTCTGAGGTAGGAGTGATAATGCCCGTAACACCAGTCACAGGAAATTAGAAGTAATACTCAGATCTAACCAATTGCATAGTGTAAGTACCATAAAATGTTCTTACAACAAAACACCTTCCAAAGTATTCATCAAGTGATTGACAGCATCCATTCCACACAGTTGCCAAAGGAGCTATAGGACCACACATGGTGTCTGAAGCAGAGTGGAGAATCTCCTTTCCTGGGAAAGCAAACTGCATCATTGCCTCCAGCAAAAGACCCCATGGCTCTTATCAGGAAGCTGGGGCTGGCATCCCTTGACCATCCCTTGTTCTCAGGTTGTGAGGTGTCTCTTACCACCACAATCACATCGAGGGTGGCTAAAGTCAACAGGGATTAGCTTTTGAAGATGGAAGAAAGCAGTACCTGTACATGTGCAGATTTGTTCTAGAGGAGAGCAAGCTAGGCATGCTCGGATTGTTCTTTGTTAAGGAATTGGAGACTGCTTTGACTGGAAGAAAACCACCTGGTCTAGATTGTATCAGATGTAGCTTAGTAAGAAGGGCATAAAACACTTGCCAGCTTTTACATCTCATATTGTTCGCCAACACAGGATGCCCAGGGTGTGATAGAAAGAGCAAAACTCACTGATAACTACTGTCTGGTATTGCTTCTGGACTGTGCAGCTTGTAGCTCCAGGAGCAGCTTACTCATTATGGACTCATGTTGGTTGGAATGCAAATTCTGAGCATTAGACAAGGCTAGATTCAGACAAAGAAGCAATATCTTGGACCCAGGTTTTTCACTAGAAACAGATAGAATCTTCTTCCAACACTAAAACAAGACAGAAACTGTGATTCTTGGTTTGACAAAGGAGTACAATGATATCTTTAGCCCTGGTCTGATGGCAAGATGGCAAAGATTGACTCAGTAGGATATTTCTGCCTGTGGATCTGATACTTTGGGACAAGTAAGTTAACTGAGGTCACACGATGAGATGAACTTCTAGACGATTCAAAGAAAATAAGTTTTAAAACATCTGTTCTCATGTTTAACTTTTCCAAATCCTTTATGAATTATTTGTTTCCAAAAGCTTGCCAACCATTGGAGTATATAGGCTCACATTTACCTGCCTGCACAAATCCTGCAAGACTGTTCAAAACAGAGAGAGAAGAAATTACCTTATTTATAAGCACGTAGGGTTAATGTTTGTTAACGCCACAGAGGCTATCTGCTACTGGTTTGGAGACTTCAATGCTTCGAGTGGATTAATTCCTATTCAAAATAAATGATACGAAGTTGAATCAACCTATGAGAACAATAACAGAAGCCTAACCCAAAAAGCCCACAACTGGAGGGCTGCCAGTCTTCTCTCACCTCCCAACTGGTAGCAGGTGTCAGAGCAGCACCTCCCTCACTGGTAACGTGACTACCATTTGAAAGAACGAACCTACATGAGCTGTCTCAGCTGAAGGGTTTTGACACTGGTCTTTCAGCAGAGAACAGATCTGGACTATGTTATTGATTGCCCTCACAACAGACAGTGTCACATTGTGGTGGGAAGAATAAAATCAAATGGGTAATAGGACCAAGAGTTTCCCTCCACTAGAGGCTCCTTTTCTTCCTGCGCTCTTGGGTCAGCTGAGTTGTGACAGGATACCAGCTCTAGTGCAGCCTTAGTTATTTCAAACGTAGAGTGGCGTGTGTGACTGACTTTGGAGGGTAAAATAACCTTTTTTGGCTAAGACTGCAGGTGTGTTTGCTCTAGGCTGGTCTCCAAGGTTGAATTATACACCCAGACTCCCAATGGGCTGAAGTGCACAAGATTCCTGCTTAGTCACCCATCGTCTTGGTAGACTTTTAAGTCTGTTTTTATCTTTGCATTTCAAAGGTTTCACTTACATGCTGTTCCACTGCTCAGCCGTTAGGAAAGATGTACAGGTACGTCCTCACTCCAGCTCTCTCGCCTTGGGGCCACCGCCACCTCTTGATACGCTGTTGTGGTCTCTGCTGCGCCGTTGCAGCTCTCAGCGGGACTGCTGCACAAGGAGCGGCACTGGGGGTGCCATGACAGACCCTTCTGTCCCGTGGCCAGGCCTCTGGCTTCTCCTCCAGCCGCACCTGCCTTCATCAAAGTCTCTGACTCGTGCTCCAGCACAGCAGCAGGGAGCGAGCACCAGCGTTTTGCCCACTCTCCGGGCACCGCTTCGTTGTCCCTTGCCTTTTTCACATTAAAAACATCGTGGGAGGGCGTTGACTGTC
The DNA here is from genome assembly GCF_000687285.1 of Phaethon lepturus. Lineage (NCBI taxonomy): Eukaryota > Metazoa > Chordata > Aves > Phaethontiformes > Phaethontidae > Phaethon > Phaethon lepturus. Next base: position 10,401 of record NW_010551404.1, read on the forward strand.
CACCTGCGAGCCTCGGCCCTCTGCAAGCCCCGGCCTCGTCCACGCCGACCGCCCCAGGGCTGTCGACCATGTTGGTCTCCAGGCTGCGCCGTCAGGTTCGCGGCGTGGCTCACCTATCCCACTACCACGTGAGATGGCAGGACCTTTTATCAGATGGCAAAAGTCGTGTTCCAGCTTGACAGGGCAGTTCGCTGGCAGCCTCAGTCGGCGGTTTCTGCAGGGCGAAGCCCCGGCCTCGTCCACGCTGACCGCCCCAGGGCTGTCGACCATGTTGGTCTCCAGGCTGCGCCGTGAGGTTCGCGGCGTGGCTCACCTATCCCACTACCACGTGAGATGGCAGGACCTTTTATCAGATGGCAAAAGTCGTGTTCCAGCTTGACAGGGCAGTTCGCTGGCAGCCTCAGTCGGCGGTTTCTGCAGGGCGGCACAGGTCCCGGGGGCCCTGCGCTCCTCTCCCCGGGGCTCACAGGTTATCAAGGCCGTAGCCCCTTTGCTACCTTGAAGAGGTTACGGCTCTGCTTTCCCCGAGGCATTCCCTCTCATGGCCCGCTAAAATCCCCAAAGGTGTGTGCCGGCTCCCCGTGGGCTGGCCGAGGTGGGCTGGTGGAGTACGCAAGGCAGCAGCTGAGGAAGAGGAGGCGAATTCTTCGTGCTCCATTTGCTCACGGGCCCGGAGCTGCTGCTCCCCGAGCCTGTGAGGTCCTCTCTAGCCCCGGCTTCCTCAGCTCTCCTTCTCTTACTGTTTGTTTTGATCCCATGCTGTCCTCCTGCTTTTTTTTTCCTCCAATTTGTTTTTTATTTTATACATTTGATAACTGCTTGGCCATCCCACTTCTTTTGCGGCCCTTCCTCATAATCTTGTTGGTCAGCCACGCTTATCCGCACAGGTTTGCGTGAAAGCAGAACCACCTCTCTAAAATGGCTCCATGACTTCTTGTTTAAGGTCTGAGGCGTTGAGGATTGCCAGCCCATGCTGTTCAGCTCAGCAAAGCTAAAGCATGCACGTGGCTTTACATGCTCATGTAATTCCACAGAGTTCTTCATTTAGTCATCCTTAAAGCCACTTTTAAAGTTTTATTGACTCAGATTAGAGGGCTCAGAAGTTGGATCGAATCCTTTCAAGCCAGTCTGGCATTGCCACAACTGGAGAAGAATTAAACCCGGCCTGTTCTGTTGTGTCTTTATCAGGTGCGGGGAGCAACCACGAAGTTTCACTTGCTTGATTTTACCCCAAGGGTTTATTTTGTGCTTGTACAAAACATACGGGTTTTGCTATAAATGGGAATACACAAGGGCCGAGTGTCCTTATATTGGACTGAACTTTGTTCTTGGCTTCACAGTCACATTTTGTCCCTTTATTTTACGTTACAGCAAATCTGCTCTTGGACAGGCATTGTGCTTTTAGCCAGAGGTCCAGGAACAAACACTCTCCTGTCTCATCCAAGCTTTTTTCTCCTGCTTTAACGTGTTTTGTCTTTCTATTTCCTTGCTACTTGTGCTAATAACACAATGCCTTTGGAAAAATCTCATTTCGCTGCATATACCACACCCTTTGTGTCTGTGCTAACTCGATAGAGACAGGCAAAGCACAATGCGAAGGTGTTCAGACAGCTTTGGCCCCTGCCAGCTGTTTGTCTTTGCGCATTTCATGCATTTTTAATTGTACACACTTCTGTTTGTCCCCAGCTTAATGCTTTCATGAAGACAGCCTGGCATTTGCTTGATTTGCAGCCATCCACTTCTTTGCAAGCAAAATCCTGTTTCATAACAGCCTTTCTGTAACTTGGGTGCTGGTTATACCACAGAACAATGTTTTAATAAATGTTATTTACATTTTTCAGGGTAGCTAGAGGGGTTTTGGTTTTAATTAGCTGAGTAAGAGAGCCATGAGTGATTATACACACACAGAGCTGCTACCATCATCTCCCAGCTCCTTACCCATGGCTCCTGTGCCAACATAGCTAAAACAGGGAAAAAATAGTACAGGCCCTTGCAGGCAAATATTTTTTTTGAAAGGGAGGAAATCAGTTAAGATGTTACAGTGTTTAGTTTTTCCTTACCTGATTAATTGCCTAAGCCAGAGCAGAAAGTCTCTTTTAGATTCAGGAGGAGCGAAGGGAGTGCGAGCCCTCCTGCCATCCTTCCCCAGGCAATACTTTAGCGGGGGGGAGTCAGGGAGGTTCTTCTATGGAAACACTGCCTGCTGAGAACCATTTCAATGAAATTCAGGGCTCCTTCGTCCCCCATCTTGCTGCTGCCTACTCCTCTTTCC
>NW_010551404.1:12703-13859 GCF_000687285.1 Phaethon lepturus
TCCTAACCCTTATTCTCAGCACAAAAGTCACTCAGATTCCCTCTGCTTATGAAACCTGAAAGGAGTAAGGTTCAAGAGACAGAGGGGCATCCTAGGAAGGTCTTTGAGGAGGGACCTCGCTCAATAGCTCAGCCTAGGACACTGCCAGGAACGCGGCCAGCTTGGACAGCAATAGAACTGGAGGAGGCATTAGGCTTGCGTGCTTGGGAAAACTTCCTAGCAGCCCTGCATCGTTTTTTGGATGAAAACTTCCCAACACTTTGGACACTTGCAAGAGCTGGTCCCATTGCACACAGATTTAACTTCCAATGTCAAAGGAAAACTTCATTCAGCTAAAGGCCAAGTGCCAGTAAAGGACTGATGGCAAGCAGGCTCTAGCTGGCACAGTGCTTCTAGTACCTACAGCCTGGAGCCGCTGTGGAGGGGAGAAGAGGGGCACGCCTGTACTGTTGCCTTGTACTGCTGGGTCCTGCTCTGCCGTGGAGAATGGGGTCTCAGATTTGCCCACAAACATTATCCATGATACTGGGCTGGGTGGGATCTATCCAGGACATCCTGCACTTAGTGATAAGACAAACTGTGCTGTTCACAACTCTACCCCGAGTCAACGTTGGCAGTCTTCATGGTCGGTCTCCTGCTTGTCTGACACTGTGTATTGCCAGTACTCTCTTCCAGGCTATCTTAACCAAAGAGATGAACACAAGGCTTTTGAGTGTCTTCATTAGCACAAGCCTGGCCCTTCACAGAGATAAGACTTGTGTATTTAAAATGCTGAGATCACCTATAAGCAAACTCTGACGTGTAAGAGTGGGACTGACTTAATATTGTGTGTTGAAAGCAGCAACAACAGTCACTTTGTTATTTTCCCAAAAGAGACTTGCTTCTCTTCTGTGCGCAAACCAATAGGTTAGCGGACCACAGTGCTCATGAATGCCTGTCTCATCGGTTTTAGGAACTTCCACTGACTTCAGCAAGCCATGGTGGATCAACTTGTATTTGCACTTCGTAGGACACACATTTGAATTGAAGATCAGCTAGTTCATTCCTCATTTCTCAGCATTATGCCAGTTAAACACAAATGACTAAGCTCAGAACAGCTATCCTATTTCTCACTGATCACAGCTACCCACACTACCCGTCTAGCACAAATTCCTGC
>NW_010551404.1:13890-29673 GCF_000687285.1 Phaethon lepturus
ACATATGAAATTCTCTTCTAACACAGTCCGTGTAGAGGGTGAATTAAATAGCTTCTCTGGTCTGCAAGTTTTTCCTAGTTCTCCTGTGTTCCTGTTACCATGAATGGAAACCTTTTCCACAGCTTTAAGAACATGAAAGCTGGGTAGAGCCATGGGGTGATGTTTCCACTGTGTTCCCTGAACGCAGTTTTTTCTGATAGTCATTTGGGGGGGGGGGGGGGGGGGGAATATCCTCTGCACACACCACACCCACTTTCAGCCAGCTTCATACTGTTTATACAGGCAGGAACCACAGACCATCTGCAAGAGGTTTAGATCTTAGGCAAGCCAATAGCCACACTAATTCCAAGCTGGTGGGTTCATATTACACAGTTCAATTTAGAGCACATCCTATTTATCTCATGGGGTAATGACAGTTCAAATGCTGCATGTGTGCAAGCAGGTAAACTTAATTCAGGTGAGAGCATTGAACAGAAGAAACAGGCTAAGGAGACTTAATGGAAGAGTTCACAGCTATCTCAAGTACAGGAGCACAATCTTTGGGCTGACTTCCAAGTTAATTTGAAATTATTTTCATGCCTTTGTTAAAAAACAAACAACAACAACAACGATGATTATTCTCAGTTGTACTGACCATTTCTGACTACTATTGGAAATCTCTTGCTAGCATTTCATATATCTTCCACCATGCATGTTCTGGTATGGGTGATGATCTATTTGGGCTGGCAATGAGCAGGGACAGGTTGTGGGGCAGACAGGGGCAAGATTAACTTCTTGTTTAATGGGTGGCTGTACCTCCTAGGAGAGCTTTGGACTCAGGAGGAAAAGCCAGGGAGAATTGCTCTTGCAAAGCATCTGTTTTCCTCCCTTTTGGTAGGGAATCGGTTGCCATCCTCACACAACAGCCAAGCAAGTATTTATATGCATTTCTGTAGTACTCAATCACGTTGCAGATAGTAACCATAATCACTGTTAAGTATGAAGAAAGTCTGTTCTTCTGTCCTAACGATTACAAAATTCTCTAACCATACACAGCCCAACAGAATTGCACATGCCCACAGCACCACAAATCAACAGGTTTTACCAATGCCTTTAAACTGGAATTAACCGCAGATGAGACCTCAGGGTATTTCTGCCACAGTAACATTGAAAAGCTGCTCTCAGTCACACATCAATGGACGCTGGGTGAGCAGTTGCTAACCCCAAGCCTGAACAGCCTAGACTGGCAAGGCAGAGACAGGCTGAAGCGAAGTCCCACCACTCTATAACTCAGCTGCCTAGCTGCAAAATGGGAGATGCCATAAGCAAATTGCTTAAAGGTCTTGGCAGAAGTCAGAGACACCTAGAAATGGAAGCCACATTTTCTAGCCTTTATCCTGTGCCTCTGTAAGACAAATAAGGATTTTTTCTTAATCTCTACATTATTAACATATTGTAAAAAGTACAACTACGTCAGTCTATCACCCTTAGATTTCACTCTTGTAAACCCTGTATTTTTTGATCTGGAAAGAACATACTAATATATCATTTGGATGCCTTTGAAGAAATGAACTCAGTATGGGAGGACAGTGCTGGGGGGATATTCGTAAAGATTAATGCTAGCTTAGCCTCTGCAAGCCGCCTCTGCTGGACTTCTCTAGGCATAATTAAAAGCAGCCAAGTGAGGTTTCTCCTCGCAAGGCCTACTGAAGGAGCCCATCTCTTCCCTCTGGCTGCAGAGGCAGTGTAAGGAAAATGCTTCCCTAGGCCAACACCAGCCTTTGTGAAAACCTCTCGTTGAAAGCAGGAGAATGCAAGGATTGCAGAGCACCAAGCCCAACATCTGGCTGCTATTGAGGGAGGAGTTTAATTTTAGTTTAGTTTAGGCTTGTATCAGCTGGCCATGGGAGCAGGAGAGAATCTGGTACCGAATGTGCAGTGCGAAGATTGGCATGTCTCTTGCATTCTCCATGCCTGCCTCTCGCTGGGAGGACGGGTGCCCTGTGATAAGCGTTTGAGCTCCTCGGGAATTACATCCGCTGCACAGTCCTGCCAAATGCACTTTGCAAGTAAAACTCAATTGTTCATTCGCCACGTTCACCTGTTCAGCACCTCACCCTACAGCAGGGCTTGAACACCCGAGGCTGGGTGAACAGACCACTCCACAGTTCACCCATTTTATCTTGCTGCTCTGGCCAGGTCTAAAAGTAAAGAGATCATTCAGGGAAAGGGTCATATAAAACTAAGGGATCCATACTGGGCAAAGGACAGTTATTTTCCACAAAGAGAAAGAACTGTAAGTGCTGGCTATCTTCTGCTTTTACCCTTCGTGCAAGCCAAGTAGCCTTGCACAAGTCTTGCATAACCACTATAAGCAGGAGGAACAGTATTTTACAGACTACTTTGTTACTCATATTAGAGTAACTGGTATGAATCCTTGAGCCTCTCTGATATAAATCACAATTATTTTACATTTATGGATCCCACTGAATTAATTATTGAATGATAACAAGGTTGTCACTAGATCACACAGCAAAGAGGGCCTTTACAGCAGTGTCTTTTGAAAAATACGCTGTGGGTAAGGATTGGGATGGGGGGGTTGGATGTGCTTCCCCCCATCCCTTCTCCTCCCCCTTTGAGACAAAGGTGGGCTTGGATAAAGGAGAAAATTTGTCTGGTCACATCCTCTTTTGACAGAAGTTCTTTCAGAGAAGCCAAGATGCCCTGTTGAGGTCTGCGGGGAATACAGATGGGCCCATTCAAGTGTCAAGTTTTCCTCAGAACTACAGCTTTCCACTGACAAATCGGCTCTGCAGTGGCTTTGGCAGATACTTTACCTCAACCAGCCACCAGATAGCAGACCCGGACAGAAATTTTCTCATTCCCTTCACATGCTGTGCTGAGCTCAAACCAGCTTATAACGATACCTGTGTGATGGAACAGCAGGAGAGAAAATAGGAATGTCAGCAATGAAATGCTCCCTGACTGCACTGACAGGAGCCTCAACCTCTGAGCTGATGGGGTGACAGACAGGGAAGCAGCTTCGCTTTTAACTTGAGCACAGTTTGTTCCAACAAGCTTACCTGAAATACTGGAAAGGAAATAGCTACATCTATGAGCCACTTCAGCTCCTACCCATGCAAGTTTTCTCAGACAGTTTTCTTCTACTTACCCTTTGCAGAAAACCTTGTCATGTTCCCAGACTGCATCAATGGCAGCGCAGCGGAGAGGAAGTTATTTGCACTTCCTCATCTGGACGAGTTTAGTCCTGCTTTACTTCAAGTACTTACTGCCTTTAAGATGTCAGATCCCAGTATCTCTAATTTACATACTTAAACTTAACACATTTAGTAAGGAGATGTATTAAGTAAGGCCATTTCTCCTATTGAAATTTGGCCTCCAGCAGCTCTATGGATTTTATTCACATTTACGGATCCTATAATTTCGCTGCTGCACTGTTGATAAACATCAGTACCATCAAACAACATATTTCAGGAATCCCACATACATGGGCCCAGGCTCTGAGGCTTTCAGTCCTCTCCTGAGCTTCTCTGCCTTTGCAAAACTGAGAGTTAAAATGAATGAACAGATGTGCCCCACTTCACACACACACACATGCAGGGAACTGCATTTCAACTATGCAGTTTTCAAAAATTCTCGTATTTTTGCCAACTCCAGCAGAGCTAAAGCTGGGAGGGACAGAGTGGGGGGAATTTCTGAAAATCCAGTCCAACCTGGAAAAGCCTTTAATTACCAAGCAGGGCATTTCACTATCATTCTTCTGCACTTTTTTGGTTGCAGGCACTCATCTCTCACTTCTCTATCAACCTCTCTCCTTATGGGACATGCTAACTGACAGACTAGAGGGCATGAGCTTTATTCCATCTGTTTAACCCTGAGTTCAAATAGCAGAGCAACCCATGTCAAGAGAGGAGAGAGACCCTTGGCTGCAGTTAATCCCACGCTTCCAATTTTGCTGCCAACAGGATCCCACACTCCCCCCACTCTCCCCACGCACTCCAGACACAAAAAGAGAGCAACCTCGGCTGCCTAGCGAACACCACCCTGGTAAGAGCTAAACTTCACTGTGATCCCGTTTCTTCCCTTCGATCAGCCACGCTTTCCACCTGAGCCTTGAAAATGAGGAGCCAGTCAGGCTCGGCACAGTCAGGCTTTTGTGTCAGGGGAGGCAGAAGGGCAGGTTTTGAGAGCGGACCCTCACACTCCTGCTTTGCTCCACCAAGTTCCCAGTACCATGAGTCACGAATCAGCTGAATCATTTTGTTTGACTTGTTCCCTTTACAAAACGTGCCCTCCAGGTTCAGATCAGCTCTTTGGCTTGCGCCTCCAATCTCTCGGTTCCTCTGCAAGGAGAACGTGACACCAACCATTATTCTCACAGTTTTATTTGTAAAGGACGTAGCATGAAAAGCTGTATTTCAATGTACTTCAAAACCTGAAAAACCCATGTCAGTTTGTGGTATGTATGTTAAAGTGCTTGATGTAACAATACTTTTACTACTGTCATCTTGAAAATAATCCAGTTCTTATTCAGTTAGTAATAATGTAAAGACAAAATATACTTAATGGAGACATGTAAGGATCAGTTTAAGCTATACAGGGCACATTTGTACATTTCAAGTGTAAAATACAGTATTTCCCCTTAAGATGTGCACCTTCATTTGATTGAAAGAAGGAATTGTCTCAAATATGCCGTTGCGCAACTATTCTAGAAAGACATTTTTGAACAATGGTTTCTAATTACACAAACCAACTCGGAATAAACATGAGTAGTTTTTTCACTAAACAGTAGAATTTCATTCATTTCAGAGAATTATAAATACACATTTTGTACATAGTGAGGCATTTGATTCTCTGACTCCCTCAAGTTACCATGCTGGATGTTAGTATAACAGGACTACGCAAACTCAGACATCTGCAGACGAGTATTGGATAGGGCCTTTGTTTTTTTTTAAAAAAAAAAAAAAAGCAGATACCAGAGAGCTTTGGTCTTTTCCAAGATTCCCTTTCTCAACCAAAGAAGGTGCTTTAACACTGAAGTAAAAACTGTGTTAGCTTAGAAGAATCCTGATGGGTTTCTCAGCATTCTAGTGGGTAGAATGATTTCTGTAAACCTTACAGAAAAAAGCACACAGTTTCCAATGAACAAAAGTTGTCTACTAAAAAAATAATAGTCATAACATGATAGAATAAAAATTCACTACAAAGAACCGTACTCCCAAGGTTGTCAAATAACAAGTCTTTTAGGAACCTGAGGCACTCGGCTGTGCCCCTTTCAACATGTCTTAGAGTGTTTTATTGCCTACAAGGAAGTATTAGGCATACATAATTTTTATTGTATTATTATTAATATGATGTGAAACCTGACAAAACCAAACAAGTCAACACTTGCTGAAAAGATGACGTGGAGTTGTGTTAAAGTTCAGTGCTAAAGGTTCCTTAATGTAGTTTGAAATGGGGGAAGGCCCTGTTTTGAATTTTAAAATTTCTCAGGTTTTGACTTATTTTAACTTAAGAAAGACTTTCTGTAGTTATTACCCTTTTCTCTGTGTGGTTTACTCATCTATGCTTGAGCTTTAGAGGTCTCCACATTTCTACTTTATCCTGCTTACACTTAACCCGTGTCCTGTTGGATGAACATTACGACTGCTTTAGTCATAGGCTTTGGAGAAGTATGCAGCAGTATACTTTTCAGAAGTATCCAGCTAGCAAATGCAGATGCTGCTGCAAATAAATCCAAGGACTAAAGAGGTTATTATTTCAGTAAAATGAAAGTCACTTAGACTGGGTTGGGCGTGGAAAAATCATCTATAGCAGTTGTTAGACATAAAAGGCCTGAGTTGTAATAGAAATCAAAACATCCTAAGCAGTCATTACCAAATAATACTGCCACATGGATTCTGGTACTAAATGTATAATTTATTGATAGAGATAAGTACTAGGGATGCATTTTCAATTGCTTCTGAAGGGTTGTCACACATCTGCTGACTTTAAGCAGACTTGCCTGGCCACACAGAAAACCCTAACACCTCAAATTTCACATTTCCGGAAACTTAAGAGATGTCACACAGCCATGGGCTCTGGCTACGAACTCATGACACCATTCACAGCCTTTACATTAGTTACTCACACCCACAGTAGTTGACATGGCAGTGCTGCCCACAGTATTTGGGCTGAGTTTAGTCAGTTGATGGAAGTACCAGCGCAGGAGGAAAGAACGGTTATTAAAAGCTGCAACCTTCATTAAAGTCAATGACTCCCTGACAGTGTTGTTTTACTTCTTTCTTAGAAACAAAAAAACTTCTATCGTGTAAAACTCCCCCTTTCTAATGTCTTCCAAAGTCACACAAACAGTTTTTTTTATGGCTGGGAATATGACGTGAAACTTGGACACTAAAGTGAGTGCTGTTATAAGAACTGGACAGCAGAAGGACCACAGAAAAGTAGAGGAGCTTGACAAAAGGCAGGTGACACTGAGGAAGCCCCAATTTTAATCCTCTTTCCTTTCCTTTGGCTCTTATCACTGCCTCCACCACATGCACACTATACAAGACCTGCTACTGCCCACCATTCCCAAGTCCCTCCTAATGCCACTTGAGAGCACAGTGCAAGGCAACACACTTAAGGGGCCTTTCCCAAGCCACAGCTGACAGCGAGACACCCACAGAAATCCACTGACGAAACGGCCGAGGTCACAGGGAATAAACAAGTGAAACCAAACACCTACAGTTAAAGTAACTTCCAAAAACTAAAACCAGATGAAGCTAACTATGCCCTCAGATCCTTCCAACTCCCACCCACAAGAACGGAAAATATACTCCGTGTTTGCTGCATGGTACCCACAAGATGATTTTAATGTAATCTCTTGTTAAATTTTTAGCATACAGGATTTCAGGTGCTCCCAGTTCCTCTTCAAGAGCTGTATCTATATATACACGCCGTATTACTAACACATTAACTGGAAAGAATGTAGGAGGGGAGCCTCAAAATACCTGTGAGATTCTTTTTTTCCTCCTTTTGCTTAATTCCTTTATTTTTTTTGTAGCTGGATAATTAAAAAAAGTAATCAAAGATCCTGTGCTTCCTAGTAACACTCATTCTGTGGGATAAAGGAAGACTCGTAAACCTGTCAGCATTTCAAAACCAGCTGATACAGTTCAGTAGCACAGCAACATCGGTGTTTGTGGCTCTACAGCAATGATTCTGCTCAAGTACAGCAAGAATTTGGTATGAACCAAATTCCTCAACATGGCGGGGGCAGGGGGGAGAAGTCATCCACAACACAAACTGGCTGAGGGCAAGGGGGAATCATCAGAACATCTAGACAGGCAAGGGACACACCGAGTGAGTCAAGCAAGCCATCACTTCCCATCTCAGGCTGCAGCAGCACTGCTTAAACAGGTCTTATACTCTCAGGCTCCGAGGCTGACAGCAGTCCTCCTCTACAGTGTTTAAGCATTTCAACACTTGTCTCCCCTTATGGGGATCAACAGAAGTGACACAAAAGACCTTACAGAAAAAAAAAAAAAGACAACTCACAACTTCTGTGCATGGAAAGGGTTAAGTCTTCAAACAAACAAAAAACTAAGAGAGACCATGTAGAGTAGCGTAAAACAGCATATGCTTACAATATTTCCAAAAGTGAGACAATCACGATGGCTACATAAGGGTATTGGCTGTATTACTTTGCAATACCTGAAACAAGCCCTGCTGAGTTTGCGCTGTATTTACACATTGATTGGCTTCTTCCTTGCAAGCAAGTAGCGGCGTCCCTTCCCACCTCAGTCCTTCCCTCCCCCTAGTCCTTCCCCTGGGTTTAAGCTACTCATAGTCAGAACAAGAACATTCAGTCTAAGAAAAATTTCTTAGAGTAATATAATTTCTTAAAGAAGATAGCATATTTACACACATCTAACACATGAAAATACTCTATTTTATACTAAATTTCTGTTTCAAATAAACTACAATACTGCATCTTAGCTTTCTGCAGCTTTAGAGGACAGTCCCCATTGGGCATAAACTGGGCTTCCCACTCCTGCTTCAACCGGCAACTTTGCCTTACAGTGGTGCACTACCATCACGTTCAAGTCCTGACAGGTCTCCAATTGTGGTTTGCTTGCTTGGGAAAGGAATAATGAAGTTCTCAGCAAAGCCATGCTAAACATCCACTCCTTTGATGAGTGATCCCTCTAGGATGATGTTGAAGTCTTGCAATGTCTGTAGGACTCGGATAAGGGAGTTGACAGTCATGCGGTCCCGTAAGAGAGCATTCTCCTCATACATCCTTGTAATGGGCGGGCACTCTGCCAGCAACGGGATCCACTGAGAGAGCAAGTGGTCCCTGCAAAGGGGATGAAAGGAATTATTTTAGCACCAAGTACAACAGATCTCAAACTGAAACTCTTCTCCAAGAGCACAACCCAAAACATGCAGTCTCTTTTTGTAGGCGATGCATGTTGTTTGAACATAGAAGTTTCCTGTGTAATCATAACCCTTGATTTTGTTAGTAAAATACAGGTAACTGAACATACTGTAGGAATGAAGATGGAAAGATATCAGCAGAATTGAACAACTGACTTTGGAAGAATTCAGCAACATTTTCAGATCAGGAACAGGGAAAGTAAAGCTCAGGAAAAAACAATAGACTGTTTTCCAACCAGTTTTCCATGTATCCAGACAGACAAGACAAAAATGGTACTTATTTCTAGACGTACCAACTTCCACCCTCCAAAATACAGCTAAGCCTCATCCCCTCCTCCCCCTCCATATGACTGTCAATCTAACAGTTATAAAAGAGCTCAAAACATTTTTAGCAGTTTAGACACTAGCCATGTGTCGTTACTGTCTCTTTGCTCCAATTTTTCATGTAGTATTAAAGCTGCCTAAAATAGGTACTGGATAATAGATAGGTATGAGATGTCTTAAAATGGAAAACTAAAGGTAATAACAATGGTGTAAAAATACTCTTCTAGTCTAACGCAAGAGGACACACATAACGAAGAGCAGTTAGGTACCTTGTCCCCAGGCAAACCAGAATTTGGAATTTGCCATCCTTTCCAATGTTCCTTGGAGCTGTATTGATGGCATTCACATAATGACAGAAGGTTTTGCATGAAGATCTCTGAAGCAAAAGGGCCTCCTCATTGTCTCCAATCTGGTCACTGGTTTCAAAATAAGCAACAGCTTTCTCTGCGGTAGGGAGAAAATCAGAACCCAGTGAGCAGAAGTACTTCATTGTGGCACAGAATTACACAAGAGAATCCCTAAAAAAACAACCTGCTGAGAGCTACTGCACTGTTTATATATGGATTCTTCACTCTGAAGACCATAGGCAGGTGGTGGTGATCTCCACCTTTGCTACATAGCAGTGGTCAGCAGACTGGTTGATGTCTAATACAGTTAGGTAACATCAAAGAGCTTCACCAGAGTACCTGTCAGTGTTGTAAACGATACCATCAGTGTTGATTTTTCACCTTTTCTGAGTAAGCAGTTACCCTCAGGCTAAGTATCTGAACTCATGAGCATGTTTTAAGGGAATAAGTACCTCTTAAATTACCGCAACACAGGCCTACAGATAAGCATCTCCAGATGACCAGTGCAGTGGTTAGGAGAGTTCTCATAAACAACTAGAAATTTAAACCTTTCACTCACTGCCCTTTCCCAGCTCTCCCTCTAACACTGATTGCTACTGTATCCCAAACTCCAGCCCACCTTCTTTCTGGATAGAAAAGCAGCTGTTTGAACATTCATCTATGAATAAACTACTAGAATTTGAAGTGCTCTTAAATTTCTAGATTCACACTCATCCCTTTATATATATAGAGTTCAGTATTTCTCATCTTCCATCTTGTTTCTCATTGACTTTAAGCAACCTGGGGCAGGTGGTAGGCTGGAACAAATGGTTCCCTAGCTGACGAGAATCCAAGGTCTGTGCATGAGTAGTCATTTTGCCCTAATCCTTCTTCTCCTTCTGCCTCCAAATCACATACCAGCTTACCTATGAAATCCCAGATGAAGACATTCTTATGAAAAATGCGAGCCGATTTGAATCCATGGTGGAAGACCTGCTCCAGTGCTGCAACCAGACCATTTTCTCCACACAACAGAATGGTTAGGCTCCCTCTCTGTGGGAAAGGGAGAGTCTGTAAGTACAACTTGCCTTGTTTGTATGCCAGAAGCTTCAAATCTAAAAGTTAACAGTCTCTACTGGTACTTCAATCCCATTTCTGTTTATAAAAATACTTCCATGCATTGTAGATACCAGGCAAGTAATGAAAAGTAGGCGGTACCTCTTTCTCTGGCTTGTGAAAGTGTTTCACAATGTTGTTCACAGCTTCCCCAATTCCCTCTTGGATCTGGCCTGCATTAGGCTCTGCGAAATGATGGAGAGCATACTGGCTGAAAATATCAACTTTAAAACATTCATCAGATTCTGATGATGAACTAGCTTGAACTGCAGGAATTATTCTGTATCTTTAACAGAGTTCAGGCAATCTTGAGTAAACCTGAGCCTTAATTACAAGCAAGTGATGAGCAACCCTGGAATAGTCAAATAAATCACCCTACTTCAAAATGTACTACCCCCAGGATCTGGCTTGATAAACATTATATTTGGGTTAATCACATCTTGCTCAGCACAGAGTACAGCAACCCTCACGTGAAGAGACACAGGCTGAAAGGCTGCAACCCAGTCATTTGGCTCACTTCTATGTGACACGGCTAGAAAACCCAGCAGTCATTAATTCCTGACTTGAACCCACAACATTTTATTGAGCTAAAACAAGTATGTATTTCAGGCAGATGTCTAGTCATTGTACCAGTGTGAGGGACCACAAGCAGAGAATATTCCTTATTAATGGTTCCAAGAGTACGTTACCCTCAACGTTAAAATGTATGCCATGTTTCTGCTCTGAATCTGTTTAGCTGTATGCCTCTGGTACTGAATCACGCCATGCCCCCACCTGCTACCATCTCATCTTCCTATGCTGGTACCTGCAGAAAATTATCTAGTCCCTCATTCATCTTCTGATTAAAACAGACTAAACTTTTAAAACCTCATTTTAAGCAGATGTTTTCCAGACTTCAGTCATTTTCATGGTTCTTCTATGAGCCCTTTCTAGTTTTTCAGACACATGTAGGTTGCTATTAGCTTGTCCTACAATTATTATTTTGGAAGCATGGAGTAACTCAGTATCATTTAATACATTACGACCTCCACAGTCATTGGCAGGTCTGACACAGAGCCTTATGTAGCTCACAAGACAAATTAATTATTTGGCTTTAGTGTTCTTAGACCTAAGCAAATGCTCTGCAAGTAGCTCTGGTGCCCACTGCTCCAGCTAATATGGACTCTCACATGTGAAGAGCTGCAGTGGTCCCATGGTGATTTTTAAATGCTGCATTACTTTTGAAGGCTAATCTTTCCTTTCCTAAACGTCCTTGCTTGACGTTTCAGCAGTCATATCCTCTAACTTTACCAGAGATGGACAGATTTATGAACAGGATCTACACTGTGCTCATCTGTATGCTTTACTGCAGAATGTCTCATGTGGCTCTTACAGTCCTGTGCCATGATGGAGCCAGGTGCAGTTACTCACAAAAGCTCATTTTAGGGATAGGAGGCATGCAGATTTTTTAGGCATGCAGATCAGGCTCTGAACTGCCCTCCAGAGAGGGCTGTCTTCTCACCAACTGCAAAGTGAGCTGGGAAGCTGAGCTACTGCAAATTCTGCTGCCTCCTCCTCCCTCACTTCATCTCTCTATGTTCCAAGGAAAAAGGTTATCCTCTCTCATCTGCCAAATGGGGACAGTAAAAGAGGCAACATGTACAGTCACAGAGCAAGCTGCAGACACACGAACAGGGGCAGGAAAAACTCAAACTCATGGCTGTTCTGCTGCACCAAGCCTTGCTTCAGTTGGAGCTCTCCTGTTCACAGGAGCTTTATTTCTCAGCAGTTGCTGCCCGCTTCTCTAGGGCCCTGGGGAGAAAGGAAAGAACTTACTGGTGTTCTTCCCTGTGAGAGAAGTGATGCTCAGTCGCCGAGCTGTGGTAGGAGATTTCTGCTGGGGTGGGGTACGGCACTGCTTTCCCAGCTCTTCGTCAGACGTGGAGGACACCAGCTCTCCAATGAGTATTCGCTCCAAGCTACCATCGTCAACACCCTTTCCCAGCCATCGCCCGCAGGGAAACCTGCCACGCAGCCAGCACAAGCACAGGTCAGCCACACAGGTAGTCCAGCTTGATTTTAAAGCTAGAGGGACAGCTGGCACCCATAAACACTGCTAACGGGCAGGAAATAGTCTGTAGCCGAAAGCTTTTCACAAACCAGAACTCAACAGGCAGCATCCCCTGCACCACAGCTGATAGGACCAAACCAGAAAAGTACATTCACCTCCATCCTTAGGAAAATGGAAATATGGAGAGCTTCCATGGAAGCACAGGTCAACAGAAAGTGTTATACACATATATATCTGTGTATATATATGTATCTTCCTATGCCTTGTACATATAAGGCTGCCTAAGGAAGCGGTGGAGTCACCATCACTGGAGGTGTTCAAAAAACATGTAGATGTGGCACTTCAGGACATGGTTTAGGGGACATGGTGGTGTTTGGTTGATGGTTGGACTTGATGATCTTAGAGGTCTTTTCCAACCGCAATGATTCTATGATTCGATATTTCATGGGCCACATTTTGATTTCTGCCAAGTTATTTTTCACTTGCAACCACAACTGATATTCAGCCTTTAAAAATATTGTTGATGATTAACAATTAAATCCCCACACAGAGTTCCCACCCAACTGAAGCGGTGACATGTCCTCATACTCAAGCCTCACTTCACATTTTATTGCTATACTTTCTGGCCCCATCCACGATCGTAATGAAATCCATGCACTGCACATGTCCATACTGCCAGGGCTTGTACTCCATTTCCTCCTACTTTCCCCATACACTGTGGCTAACCCTGAGCACTGGAGCTCACCTCTCTGAATTATAGTATTCCAAGACCACATTTAGAAAAAAGAAATTAAGTCTGCTTAGCCAGATATTTTGTAAAACTAATGAGGAGTTAGGAGATCATTTAGACACAAGAGGTATGTACTTAAATAGAAGATTAAGAAATCATCAAAACATTTTAGTTTCTTGTAATCCAAGTTTCTGTACATCTGTTATAGTACTTAGACATCTAAGTATTTTTTAAAAGGAAAAAAACCCCAAAGATTTGCCCTAAACTATCATTCCAGCTCTTGGAGATTTAAAGAATTAATTTGCGCACAATTTTACCACATTACTTTAAATCAAGAGATTTAATTATTAGACACAAACATATGAATAACTTCAAAAGTATTCATACTATCTGTCCTGTCTCAGAGATGCAAAGAAAATCCTACATTCAAGTCTCATTTAATATTTATCAGATTATTTGACTTCAACTAGGGCTTCTGAAATGAGAGAACTGGGTGTGCGGGAGACCAACCCAAATCAGCCCACAGTGCTCCATCAACAGAAGATAAGACAGATGCCTTCTTGCTTTCTCTAGATTTAACAAGGAAGACTTTGAGGCAATAAAATAAAAACTTGTTGCTTACTTGTACGTGTGTCCTGTTATTTCATTTCTGACCATGACACAATCAACCAGCCACTTGGCTAGTAGCCCTGAGTTGTCATGACCAATCTGAACGGTCGTCAGCTTCCCTAAATTCTGGCACTGAAATGAATAACAGTTTTTACTTAATTTAAAAAACAACAGACAACACACCCCCCCACCACATGCACATATATGGCCTTAAATGTATGTTTTTATACCGTTTCCTTTGATTCATACAGCAAGTACTTTCAACCAAACATGCAGAGCGTTTTGAAAAGCAGAATAATTATTTTACGGCAGGAGAAAAGAAATAGTTTGGAAAAAAAGTCTTAAAAGTTTGTGAAGAGATTACATTCTTTGTTGTGAGCACTCACTCTGAATATTTCCGAGAAGTGTTAATTACAAATTTCTGAGCTAAGGTGATAAAAAGGTGTGCTTTTGTAGAAGAAATAGATCTTCGGTACAAACAGCTTTTCAAAAATGCATTTTCAGCATACTGACCTTTAGTTGACTCACTCTACACTATGAAGCAGTCCCTAGATCCTTTATTATTTTCAAAGATCTATTTGCTTATTGTTGGGCAGGACAAAAATCACGAACGTGAGACTCTTAACATCGCAAAGAGACAGAACAAAGAAAACAAGGGACTCTGAATTCCAGTGCAAGATGTAATTGTAGGTGAGGCTGGCAGCAACATCTATTAACGTCACCTAAACACCTCCCTTGCAAGACCTTGGTTTTCATTGCTTCTAATGTTGTCAAACAAGCAGCTTGGGCTGACATTTTCCATAGTGGGTGGCTACCCAAGTTGATATTTTAGGAAAGCTTCAGCCAAAAGAGTATTCCAGAACAGTGTTAATATAGTCCTTAGAAATGTCTAAATATGTTATTTTGCTTGTTAGAAGCCTGCAGATCTTTTCTACAAAACACTAATATCTGAATGAGAGGCAGCCATTGCATCACAAAAATATCCTCTCCATCTCTGTCAAAATCCACCTATATTTGGCAAGAGGGTTTTTTTTTTTACTATTCTTTTGAAGATCAGTCTGCATATGCTCGATGGATGCAACTTCAATGTTAGTAGCGGATTTTCCTATGAAATCACTCCTTGCTTGGTATGGTACAGCCTGGACCTACAGGAGCCTGACTGGGCTTTCCCTCCAGTTCCTGCTACCAGCTGCTTTGGGGTGGCACCAAGCCAACCTGTAACCCACGGGTGGGAAAGCAGAGGGGAATGCCGGCTCACCAAACACAAAGAGGAAACAATGGCAAGCCCAGAGGAGAGAGCCTGATGGGGTTTGCTGGAGGTAGCACCTGAAGCTGGGCAGTTGAAAAGCTCAGGGATTACACTGGCTGGCTGGAAGGAAGGCAGCAATGCCGGACAAGGAGCTGGAGCAGGAAAAGAAGAAATTTGGGACTGGCCAGAGGTAGAAAGGGACCTGGCTGTTGGTAAGTGGGAAGCTAGGTTAAAAGAAAGGAAAAGAAACTTGGAAGGAAAATGAGGAGTCAGAAATGAGCCCTGAAAGGGAAAATCAGGCAAGCAGACATGGAAGGGAATAAGACGTGGAAATAGACTGGCTAGGCGAGAAGAGGAGCCCTGGGCTGGGACAGGGATAGCAGTGATGCCTGGGGTTAAAAGTGGTACGTGCTCACAGGAAACTTTCATCTAGCGCAGAAGGGACAGCAGCACTGTTTTCCTCTGCATATTTGAACGTACAGCGACCTTGAAAACCTGGACAGAATCTGAAATGCTATGATCTTAAGACAATAAACCTTCTTCAAATTAGTGTTTATTTGGAAGCATGTTTCAAACGGAAAAACTAAAATGTAAAGAGCATGTACTCACCTCAAACGTCATTTCTAGGTGGTTTTTAGGAATCTGCATTACACCTGTATCTCCTAATTCTCCTGATACACATATCCATGGGTTTGACGTGGTTATTGCATTGCTTAGTTTTTTGATGGGAATTATCACCGACCTATATGGGATCACTAAGGACAGGGTGGGGTGGCGGGGGGAAAGAAAGAAACAAGTTAGTCTTGACTTTTTCTTGACCTCCCCCCCCCGACAATTTCTGGAGGAAAGAAACCACGCCTCTCCCATGAAGGTATGTTCTTGCCCCACATCTCAGCCGCCTCACAAGGAGAACTCCGCCCCTGTTCTCCCCGTCGAGCGTGGGACAAAGCTGCGGCGT
>NW_010551405.1:0-30110 GCF_000687285.1 Phaethon lepturus
TCCCTCTGCGCTCGGCGGCAGGGAGGGCGAGCGCTGGCCCCCTTCTGAGGGCGAAGCTGCCATGCTCTTCTCCCTGCCTGCCCCCCGGTCTTGGGGTCCCCCCCAGTCCTGCATGGGCCCAGGCGGCCGTGCGCCCAGCACGGCGGGATGCAGAAGCATTCAATAACCCTCGTCAGAAAGGCTAATCTGATGCAGGCTCTGAATGTCCAGATCGTGCCTGACCTACATGTTGTCTGGTTTTTCTACTTTTTATTATGTTTGGATATTGCTAATTGAGGGGTGGTGGAGGGGGCGGTCTGTTAGTTTGTAAAGCAGAAAGACATATCTGGATACAGAAAGAAAGAAACCCAGTGCATTTCTGCAATAATAACCCCCTGTTAGCATTATTTTCCCCCCTCTTACGAGAACAATACAGGCTCGCTGTAAGCTTGCCCAAACATGGGCTGCCTCTTATTATCCACTGGTGTGGTGCCTCGTGCGAGAGGGTCCTCTCTTGACTGGCTTCACGCGCTCAGCAGAAGCAAGGATGGGCTGGCACACCACTAACCGTGCTGTATCTGTAGCAAGTGCCACTGCTGAGGCACTAGGTTTCCGCAAAGGGGGAAAATGCGGAATGCTTTGGGCAAACCCGGTTCTTTCTGTTTGAAGTAGCAGATGCTCCTCTCCGGTTGACTCCAGTCACTGGCGTGGCTCTTGAAAGCTACGTGGTTCGAAGTCTCTGGTACTGCTTTTTCTTAGATGCTGGTGTCTATATTTTTTTAAAAAAGAAGTTAATAACTTTGTGATTGAATTGAAAGCCTCTGTGACATCTAACTGTCGGTATGAAAACAACTGTCTGTCTACCTTAAAGACGACCCGGCAACCTACCTTCCACGTCGTAGAAGGTTGCTGTGTATCTTTGGTCCTAGGCACCTAAGTGTACCTTTAGCCTGAGGAGATACTACACGAAACCCATCTGTCTGCTTTATGCATTTACAGAATTAGGTCTTCATTGGTGGGTTTTCTCTTCTGAGGCAATTTTTTATCGTCACTACTTACAGGGTATCGTATTTGATATTGAAAACTCAAGATTGTTCACCTTAAGTTTAATTGCAGTTTTATCCCAGAAGTGCAATAGCAGAACGCTTCAAATAAACAAGTCAGCTGGGGCAGGAGGGGTTGGGTTTTTTGTTAAACACCCCAATTTGACCTTCCTCCCCAAATACTAATCTTTACTGAAGGAGTTGCAAGGGGGAAGGGAAGTAGGATTTAACTTGTGTTCCAATAGCCTTTTCAGTTCCTGTTTTTTATTTCAGTGCTGGTTGAAGTACTTGTGAAAATTGCTCACCTGCAGGAAACATGAGGTCGCAGTACGTCACGGCGCCCACGGTCACTGTCCTTCTGTTCCTGCTGTGGATCCAGTCGTCAACAGGCTGCAATAAGGCTCTCTGTGCTAGTGATGTCAGCAAATGCCTGATACAGGTACAAGTCGCCTTGCCTTTGTTCGCTTTTAAGCATTTAAGATTTTGAAGCTATGCCTTGAAAAGATGCAGTGATACAAATAACTGTATTTTATGTTACAAAGTGTCTTTTTAAAGAAGTTAATTTGGTCTTCTGCACATATAAATGCAGATTAACATGCATTTTATAGATAATATTAGGTGTATGTGTATAAGGGCATGTTTCTTTTTTTAATGGAAACATTTTCAATTAGTGGATTATGATTGCTGGGTTATTGTTAGAAGCTACTACCAGTCACGCTGTTAGTTTTCGTCTCTTTCTTCTTTATTAGTGATATTATGAACAAGCAACAATTTAAAGCAGACATTTTATTAGAAAGGTTTCTGGGGGCAACAATTGTTTTTTTTTTTAAAGATAAGTGCAATATCAGCAGTTCAAATGTGCTTACAATGTTCCCATATCTCTCTGAGATGTTCCCCTTCTCTGTTCCCCTTAACTATCTGTCCACTTTCTTAACTCTGCCGGCCCAGACAGAGGGTCAGTCGTCAATGCCTGATGCTCTCCATAACATCAGGTTTGTAGAGTCGATGAAAAGATGCCTAAAATATCACATGAGAGAACTAACATGAGTAGGGACCTAACTTGTCTTAGAGTCCTGAGGTGCACTTGGAAAAGCTTTTTGATCAGGAGGGACCTATGGCCGTTAATGGTAATGAGCAAGCTCTGAAAGTGTGTGGATCTACCTTAAAAAAACCTTACAAACCAAAAACCCCCAAAAAACCAAAATGCGTCCAAGTTGAAGTTGTAGGCCATCAATATTAAACTCAAATCCAGTTGCTGCTTTTGACTCACTGTATGTAATGTCCACACAGTGAAAGAAACAGACTAAGACCATCATAGAACAGTTTGGGTTGGAAGGGACCCTTTTAAAGGTCATCTAGCCCAGTGCCCCAGCAGTGAGCAGGGACACCTTCAACTAGAGCAGGTTGCTCAGAGCTCCATCCAACCTGACCTTGAATGTTGGAGGGGCATCTACCACCTCTCTGGGCAACTTGTGCCAGGGTTTCACCACCCTCATCGTGGAAAACTTCTTCCTTATGTCTAGTCTAAATCTGCCCTCTTTTAGTTTAAAACCATTACCCCTTGTCCTATTCCAACAGGTCCTTCTAAAGAGTCTGGTCCAACTGCCTGAACCAATTCAGGGCTGACCAAAAGCTAAATCAAATTATTAAGGGCATTGTCCAAATGCCTCTTTAAAGGTCATCTAGCCCAGTGCCCCAGCAGTGAGCAGGGACACCTTCAACTAGAGCAGGTTGCTCAGAGCTCCATCCAACCTGACCTTGAATGTTGGAGGGGCATCTACCACCTCTCTGGGCAACTTGTGCCAGGGTTTCACCACCCTCATCGTGGAAAACTTCTTCCTTATGTCTAGTCTAAATCTGCCCTCTTTTAGTTTAAAACCATTACCCCTTGTCCTATTCCAACAGGTCCTTCTAAAGAGTCTGGTCCAACTGCCTGAACCAATTCAGGGCTGACCAAAAGCTAAATCAAATTATTAAGGGCATTGTCCAAATGCCTCTTAAACACTGACAGGCTTGGGGCATTGACCACCCCTCTAGGAAGCCTCTTTCAGTGTCTGACCACCTTCTTGGTAAAGAAATGCTTCCTCATGCCCAGCCTAAACCTCCCCCGGCACGGCTTTGAACCATTCCCACATGTCCTGTCACTGGATCCCAGGGAAAAGAGATCAGCACCTCCCTCTCCATGTCCGCTTCTCAGGAAGCTGAGGAGAGCAGTGGGGTCGCCCCTCAGCCTCCGTTTCTCCAAACGAGACAAGCCCAAAGTCCTCAGCTGCTCCTCACAGGACATTCCTTCCAGCCCTTTCACCGGGTTTGTTGCCCTCCTCTGGACACATTCAAGGACCTGGTGAAGTCCAGGTGACTGGAAAAAGGGAAACATTGCACCCATTTTTAAAAAGGGTAGAAAGGAGGACCCTGGGAACTATGGACCCATCAGCCTCAGCTCTGTGCCTGGGAAGGTCATGGAACAAATCCTCCTAGAAGCTCTGCTAAGGCACAGGGAGGACAGGGAGGTGATTCGAGACAGCCAGCATGGCTTCACCAAGGGCACGTCCTGCCTGACCAACCTCGTGGCCTTCTATGATGGAGTGACCACATCAGTGGACAAGGGAAGAGCTACTGATGTCGTCTATCTGGACTTCTGTAAGGCCTTTGACACAGTCCCCCACAACATCCTTCTATCTAATTGGAGAGAGATGGATTTGATGGGTGGACGAGGAACTGGTTGGATTGTTGCATCCAGAGGGTAGTGGTCAATGGCTCAATGTCCAGATGGAGATCAGTGATGAGTGGCGTCCCTCAGGGGTCCGTATTGGGACCAGCACTGTTCAGTATCTTCATCAATGACACAGACAGTGGGATCAAGTGCCCTCTCATCAAGTTTGCAGATGACGCCAAGCTGAGTGGTGCAGTTCACATGCCTGAGGGATGGGATGTTATCCAGAGAGACTTGCACAAGGTCGAAGAATGGGCCTGTGTGAACCTCATGAGGTTCTTCTATGAAGAAAGGCTGAAAGAGTTGGGGCTATTCAGCCTGGAGTAGAGAAGGCTCCGGGGAGACCTTATTGCAGCCTTTCAGTGCATAAAGCCTTTCAATTCTATAAGAAAGATGGGGACAGACTTTTTAGCAAAGCCTGTAACAACAGGACAAAGGGTAATGGTGTTAAACTAGAAGAGGGCGGATTTCGACTAGGTAGAAGAAAGAAATGTTTCACAATGAGGGTGGTGAAGCACTGGCACAGGTTGCCCAGAGAGGTGATAGATGCCCCATCCCTGGCAACATTCATGGTCAGGTTGGACGGGGCTCTGAGCAACCTGATCTAGTTGAAGATGTTTAAAGGTCCCTTCTAACCCAGACTGTTCTATGATCTCGTGACCTTCACATCCTTCTTAAATTGTGGAGTCAGCTGCAGCTTTTTTAAAAGAAACCGTTTCTTACTGCCTCTTTGTAGACTGGAAATGCAAAAGCAGAGAGCACATATATCATATGCTAGTAATGTGCTAGTATGTTTACTGTAAATGTATGATAACAGTATGAAAAGTGATGCAGAAGTGGCATGAAGCATTTCCATGTTCACTTCATTCCATTGACTTCTGTATAACAATTGTCTGGTTCACAAATGAAAATACTTGCTGGATTCACAAAGGAAGATAATTCATCCTACGGTAGGATGACTGTAGGATGAACTGTTGTCTTTCTGGCTTCTGCACTGCCGTTGCTTTAAAAAATACATAAAAAAAGAAAAGAAAAGAAATTGCCATTGCTTCTAATTCATCCACGGTCTGTAGAATTGTTAAATACAGGAGCAAGCAAGAGGCTTTTGACTTTTGCATTTTCAAAGACAATGTCAGTGTTTTTGCTGGTACGTTGGGCATTGCACGCTGTGACAAACCGATGCACTTACAAGTTCCTTCTTTTGCATTTTTTTGTGTCGCCTCTGGGCTTGAAACCTTTAAAAAGTAAGATGCCAGTTGTGTCACTGGCTGTACGAGGCACTTAAATAGCAAGCACAGTGGTGCGGATGTGTTGATACATATTCAGGAGAAAGCAGTTGGTCCAGATGAATGGGGACGAAGGGAAAAACAGGGAAGATTTATTGTCTCCTTTTCCTCTGCCGCTGAGGGACTCCACCATCCATAAAAGTACAGGCATCTCCTTCCCACTTACCATTTAAACTTCATTTTTACAAGCCCATCTGAATAGAGTAGAGCCCAGGAGGAGCGGGGGTAATGCTACCGGAGTCGTTCCTCGGCTGGGGATAAGGTGGCTCGTGCGGCTGTGCTCGACTGGGGGTATGTCGGCACGGCTGTGGCGACGCAGCTCCGCGCGTGCAGAGACACCCCTCTGCTGCTTTACTTGCTGTAGGTGGGTTCTCTCTTTCCTTCGTACGGGTGATGGATGTGAAACGCCTTTTTAAAGCGTTTGCCTAAAACTGAAATCGTGCGCAATTCCCCAAGACCCTGAAGTAACCCAGAACTGTGTACGGTTACGGGGGAATGCCGCTGTTCGTTTTCACCGTCTGGCTGCTCTCTTTCTGCGAACGGGCCTGACATACCAGTCAGTATTCATTCTTTATAGCAGTACAGATCAGGTCAGACTAGTCTGATTGTGGATATGAAGACTCCTAACGCTTTGACTTACAGCGATTATCATCTTTCTTCCTGGCTTTTTTTTTTTTAAATTTTGTTTTAAATCTTCAGTGCTGTTGTGGCAGAAGCGCCGCACTGCTGTGTGAAGTGCGTGTTGTTTCTTGGGTAGGTGTACAAGCGGAGTATATCCATGTATTATTTTTTTTTTCCCCTCTAAACTCTTCCTTCTGGAGAAATCTGAACTTAAAAATAAATTGCTATGTTGAGTGAGTTCCCTTGACTATCGCACAACATTTTTCCCTAAACTATTCTTATAACTGTTCTAGTTTGGCAAAATCTGTGGCTTGAAACCAAGATAATGTCACTCGGAGACAACTGGGGAGCAGAGAGAATGTGAATGTTTGTCATCTGCATCTGCGTGCAGAAAGTGAAGCCGCTTTTCTTAGAGGCATAATGAGACAAAAGACCTCCTCTCTCGAAAAGCATACAGTTAACATAAATATTTTTGCCAGCATGGCTAGAAGTCAGTACAGTCATTACTGCCACTCCTTAGGAGCCGCTCTGCTTAAGGGTGGTCCCTACATAAATATTTATTTTGTTAGATCCAGAACAGAGCATGAGATCAACAACTCGCACGCATTCAGCTTTCCTTTTACATCTTGAGGCCCTAGCTTAATTGGTGCTCTCGTAGTCTACTTCTTATTTTTCTGTAAGCAAAGGCCTGTAAGAAGATAGCTTCAGGTGTCTCTCCACACAAGCTTAGCCTTCACGGAAAAACTTCCTGTAGTTGTTGAAGGAGTTGTGGATAAGACTTGGGAGCACAGGCAGAGTGGGACCACAAAATCAAGTTCCGTGAAGGCTTTGGGTGTAGCACCTTCCCCTGTCTCTGGGATCGGGGTGTTGAAGTCGGTAGCTGACCGTTGCCTTGCTTTTCAGGTAGGCCACCGAGCCCTGGGCGCGCACGACGTGCGTATTGCCGTGTTTGTTCTAGCACGTCTGTTTGTTGGCTTGGACGCACGGGTTGTGTTGGTGTTTCCATGTGTGGAGGAGACGAGGAGGCCAGTTAACGCTCGCTGGGCGGCGCGGAGGCGTATATTGTGTCCTTGCAACACGGAGGAAACTCTTGAAGGCAGAAACCTCTAGGATGGGACGTTCCCACAGTTGTTTGTAGCAAACGAGTTCGAGGCGAGCCCCAGGCTGGCTCTCGCGGTGAGAAGCTACCTGCAGCGGCCGGGCGTGGCGGGGGGGGTCGCCGGTCCGGTGCGGAAAGCCGAGCTTCGCCGCCTCATCGGCAGCAGCTCTTCAGCTACGGCCGTAGGAAACAAGCGGTGCTCTGGTTCAGGCATGGGTTTCAGGTCTTTCTAAAGAGGGACTGTTTTCCGGAGAATACAGAGTTTTCTCTCCCAGACGCTACATGCCTGCGGTCCCCTTGGCTGGTGCAAGTATCGTTCCGATGAAAATCTCTCTTCGTCTTTGTCTTCACCTCCTGTTAATCTTGTGTACAAACTTGTCAGCTTGAAAGGATTTCCAAGACATTTTAGCCCTGTGGCATGAAATAAACACCACTCCTTAACTTCAGGGCTTAGGCATCTAAAAATTACTTTTAGTGTGTGTGTTGGAGCTGTAGTACGTAACACAGTTGGGTTAACAAAACAGTTCTGGCTGGTTTGCTTCCAGGAGATTTCTGTTATTAAACTGTTCTAGGAAAAAACATTAACTCTTTTTCTTTCACTTCCCCCCTCCAGTTTGCAAAGATGTTGCCAATGCCTTCAGGTCCTGTTTCTCGCTGCACTGAGAAAATAGTCTCTGTCATTTCAAGAAAGCTTTGAAAAAATGCAGATGTTAAATACCGTGTAAAAATCTTTATTTGTTCTCTGGAGCAGAAGTATCTTTACTGTACAAACATGCCTGCTTCCTATTTAGTGCTATTTAGGCTTATTCCTTGCCTGGCAAAATACATTCTCCGATGCACCTTCAGTAGTTCAGCTTGGGAAGTTGCCAGGTTCACTTATGAGTAATATTTTTCTTCCACTGACGCCTTGCCACCCCCAGCTATCAACAAGGAACGTTTCTCATTCTGCCTCGCTTCACCCACGTCTCATGTAAGCATTCTTTTAAAAAGATGTATCCTGTACAAGTATCCAGTGTGGATGAGTCAGGCAGAAGGACTCCAGAGTGGTTAAGGAAACCATGTATGTGCAAACACATACATGGAAAAACATACAGTTATTGCCCTGAAGAGACAGCTGAACTCTGAGAAGGGGGGAGCTGGAGAACTGTGCAGAAGACTAATTAGGTTGCTCTTTCTTCCCTCCTACCCCTCCAAGTTTAAAAAAAAAAAAAAAAGCTTAAAAAAAAAAGAAAAGAAAATAAAAAATTACACTGCTCGTAAGCCCTTCCTATAAAAATAAAGTTGTTAAAATACCAGTAGGTATGGTGATGCTATCCTAAGCTACTGCTTATGTGTATCGAAGCTAAGCAGAATTTTTTTTACTACGTTGCAAATGTGTAATTTAAGGTTGCATTTAATTCAGTGAGAATACTCCTCTTAGACTCACAGCAGTACAATCTATAAAACCGAAACAACTTAAAATCTAGTGAATTTCCTGGCTTTGATTTGTACATTACATTTAATAGTTTACGGAGAATCGCCTCCTCCCACATACTGGCTTATTGGTGTTGCAATGTCTTGAATAAGTACAAAGTTGTTTGTGCAGTTTTGCTGCTGAAGAACAAATACACAGGATTTTTTTAATGCTGATATGTATTAATATTATTCTCTGGCCAAGGTAACAGTATTTTACTCATGGTTGTTTCTAAAGTTGTTTTATTCAGGCTTTTTTATTCTCAAGGCTGACACAATCTGTTTCTCAAGCGGTAAGATAAATATTTTAGAAATGCGTCATTCATTCACATAAGTCATCTTTCTAAGTTTGTGGTGTCTCCTCTTGTGGAAAAAATTGTATATTAATGAGCCTGTTTTTCATCTTTCACTTGGAAACAGCATAGTAATAGGTGACATTAATAAACTTTGAGGATGAAAAAGTAAAAAATCCTGCTAGTTTTCCACTCTGTAAATACAAACTCAAGACGTAGCGAGGCTGCATATTGCAGAAATGCATGTGGACACAACGGAGTTCGCGCTCGGTCACGGTTCCCATCAAACTCTGCGGGCGACGGCATTTCTCGGCATTACGTAGAACACGCAGGAGTGTGTGAATTTTGTTTCTTTGCTGGCTTCAGGAAGATTTGTCATCGGGGAGGAATCAATGCATTTATCAATGAGATCAGTGCATTTATACTGCGTTAGTACGTTGTAGCGTGTCTGCGGCAGGTTTGGGTGTTCAGTTTCAGTCTGGAACTTGGAGCCCTGCAGCTTCATCTGCTGCATTCTTAAGCCCTGCCCTGTCCCCCTTGCTCTGGCCTCACCCTCCGAAATGCGCTCGTCGGTCTTCCGTGGGCCCGCGCGAGCTGGTGCGGGAGATCCCCGCGCAGCGGAGATGGGCAGTCGCCAGCGTTGCGGAATACAGAGAGAGCGGGGCTGGTACCTGCATCTCTCTGCCTTGCAAACTCACTCACGGTGTTTGATGTAAAAAGGCCTCCTTTCTTCCCTACCCGATGCTTCTTCACAGCAGCAGGGAAAGAATTACTTAAAAAAATGGAATTTTTCTTCCAAAGGCGCTACAGAAAGACTTTGAGGGTGATGCCCGCGTCTGCCCGTAAGGAGCGGCGTCCCTGACCCGGCTGTGGTTAGCTGAGGTGGAGCCTCGGGTGGCGACTCCAGGTTAGGAGAATTTCATGCCAAACCATCTTCCCGCCCTTCCCTCCTGTCCATGTGTGTCTGCCGACCACACCGCGGCGTGTCCCTCCCCTGCCTCTGGAGAACAGGATCAAAGGGCAGGGGTGGACGTCATCGTCCCCCTGGTCCGGCGCGTCACGGAGATTTGCTGGTGGCTCTTCCAGTAAAGCTGGGGGTGGGAAGGATCCCGTGGTCAGCGTTTCCAGTAACGGGATTTTGTTTTCTCACCAGTTGTGCGTAATGTGATAGTTAGGCAGACATCATCAAAACCAAATTCTTAGGCGGGACAACCAAATGGGACTTCTTGGCTGTCCACATTTTGCACTATGGCGTGACCCAAGCCCATATATTACTGTGACGTAGCTGCAGTCTTTTGGCCAAACTGGAATTACTAGTACAGGTTTGAGCTAGAGGGAAGGAGACCACCTGTTGTTTAGATTTCCTTCATCCATGTAGGCTATTTCCATGCTCTGAGGTTCACAAGTGTGTGTCTTCAGCAGAACTACTAAACCAGTGCCTTCAGGTTTAGGTAACATGAGGAGAAAGGTTTGTCGTCTTGCTTCCATGCCTTTTCTGTTTTTCTAGCTTAATAACAGTTAAAGAAAAATCTGTATGCATACCGTCTCACTTTCTAGAGGCTCCAGAAGTGTTGGAAGTATCCCAAGGTGTCGATTTTGGGGGGAAGAGGGAGACAGTCGTTTTCATAATAGAAAAAATGAATCAGCTGGGCCTGGGGAAAAAACCTAATCAGTTCACTAGTGCTGCAAACGGAGAGCGGTGTGTAACAAGCATTCCGAGATGCACAAAATCCTGTGGTCAGGTCACTGAGCCGAGTAAGTTCCTCTGAGAATCCACAAATAGGTGTGACAGTAGGTGTTGTGTATCTGCTTGAGTATGCACATTGCTGCTTATAGTAACCTCTCTTTTTAGCTAAATTATAGCGTATGCGTACTCCTTATATATAAAGAAACATCCTTCTTTGAATTTCCTGTTGGGAAAAACATTCAAAGAACTTGCAGATTCAGGCATACGTGGAAGTACATGCACCTTTCCCATGAATAGGATTTTTTTTTCTCTTTTAAATGCTTCCTAGCCAACTTTAGATTTGTCTTTAGAACTTCTCTATCCAAAAAACCCAAAAAAACTTGTAAAAAATCCTTTTGTAAACTAAGATCGGTTCTTTGGCTGGAACTGTTTTACCGTTTACTCACTGTATTAGCGTACTAAGCTTTTTTAATGCCGTAATTTGAGTTGCGGCTTGAGGAGGAATTGCTGTGCCGTGTGAGGATTTTGCATCTGGGGTTGGTGTGGTATAATGAGTTTCTGTTGTTTTCAGGAGCTGTGTCAGTGCCGCCCTGGGGAAGGGAACTGCTCCTGCTGCAAGGAGTGCATGCTCTGCCTGGGCACACTTTGGGATGAGTGCTGCGACTGTGTTGGTAAGTTTGCGTTTGTTTGGGATTTTCTTCTTTTGGTTTTTTTTTTTTTTTAAATTGCTTCCTCCTGCCACATGCTGAGCTCACAGTCTTATAATAGAAGTAAAACATCGGGACAGAATCTGTGCTTTAAACATCTTACAGCTCATTCTGTGGATACTAAGTAAACTACTGTGGGGAACCAAACATTTGAAGGCTGTATCTGCTCTGTGGAGTGGGAGGCGGTGGTAGTCCAGGTTTTGTTTGGTTAATGTCATTCCAACTGACTCATAACTTTGTCTCTAAAACACAAACTCCTTTCTGAATTGTCATCTTGAGGAAACTGTGCAGCACCTCCTTCATGGGGTTGGAAGCTGTACAGAGGTTTCTAGCTGTAAACTGGATTGAGAGGTAGCGCACAGGGACACTTGGTAGGGATAGCGCACTGTTCCCTTGAGTTCCCTTGTGAATCTAGTAGTCACCATGCATGGCCCAGTGTTTTCATCGTGCTTTTACTTGCAGAAAGAGCTCTTTGTGGAGGGTAAGAGAGAGGCATACAAGTCCTTACTGTAGAATTAGATGACAGTCTTAACAAGAACAGCATTACTAACAGGTAGTGTTCAGAGATTCCAGATATCTGCAAGTAAATGCTGCCCCTGCTTAAGGAGGATGTAATCCAGTTCCATCTCTTGTTTTAAATGTATTGAAAGCTTCATCCTCCTGTGGTTGCTGTAAGTCTCCCTCTGCTGCCATTCAAAATCCACCTGGCTTCCATGAAAGGGATGTGTCTTGAGTGTTGTACCTGCCCTCAGCTTCTCTGGCTGGCTGGATCGTCTCTGAATTCACGAAGATGGTTGGCTTCAAAATGCTCCTTTTCAGTGCAGTCCATTGCTTCTCCTGTTCCATCATGATGTGCACATGCTTTCCCACATCCTGCGTTTTGCTTGGTTCTGGATAGCTTACCTTTGCTTTACTGTCTTTCAGTAAGCAGCAAAGGGGCATGGTCTTGCGCATGTGTGATTCTTCCCAATGGCATAAAGTATTTTCAGCCCCTGCAACTGTGGAGGATATACACTTAGAAATAGGTCTTAGAATTTGTTTTTCCTATTTGATCTAAAATCTTTTAGTAAGCTCCTTGAAAAGTGAAAAATATACATATATCTCCTTTTTTTGCCATCCCCTTTGTCCTTTCCATGTCTTCTTGATTTTTGTAATGTAATACTAACGTGTGCTGTTGTCATTTTCAGTCATAGGGGTGGGGAATAGGATAGTAGGTTATTTCCCTAATTCAGAATTATTATCTGCTGTAGAAAGCAAGGCTTAGTGTGCCCAATCTCTTGTAGGGAGAGGAAGAACCTACCTCTTGGGATTGTGAAGCAAAAGAGCTGAGTGCACACACGGGTTTTTTTCTAAATTTGCGGATTACTCACTGTTCTGCTGCTGTTTCCTATGGTGTTATCCAGGAGATAAGTTAATGAGGTTTCTGGTTCAGTTTCCCAGTACTGAGTAAACTAAAACATTTCCTGATGGTTCTGTGGGTGCCTCAGACCTTGTTGGTTCTATGGTAAGGTCCTATTCTTCTTCTCTTCAGTGTAGGGTCATCCTTGCTGTAGCTTTATTCAAATGAGGAAACAGGAGTGCATGCCATACCCAGCTTCCTGGAGACAGTTCCTTGCTGATACTTATTTATATATCAATATAGTTGATATTTAAGTGTCTGTATAAGCTGATCACATCTAATGTAAAAGCAGATAGGTTGTCAGGTCTTTCGGGTCATTTCTGCTCTGGGGTCAGGAATTCCCTCCTACCTTCCAGCATTAATTCTGCTTCTGGTCAGTTGTCCTGAGTTTTCTGTGGATCTTCTCTCCCTTCTCTGAGAGGAACCAAGGCAGTAGAAGAGGGAGGAGAACAGCAGGTTCCTCCTTCCTGTTTTTCTAAGCTTTCTGGGTTAAGCTCTTCTAGTCCCTCGTGTAAAGGCTTGTCTCCTTCCATCATTTCAGTAGCCCATTTCTGCATCTTCTCATTTAAGAAAGATGGATTAGGACTGTGTACAACTCTGTGGGCTGGCTAAAATCTCCATGTGAGGACTGTGATGCTAGAAGGGAACTTGGATTTTCAGTAACAATATGTAGTAAGAGATGGGTAAGAGGAGGGTACAAAAGAAGGAAAAATACTTAAATTGAAAGGATTATTGCATGGCTTGTTACAGTTGAATACATTTGTGTTTCAGTTGCAGGAGACCTAGCTCTATCATATTGGCATAGTTATGTTTTAAATTCTGGTTATCAAATTTTGTCTTAAATCATTGGCTTCCAAAGCAGTAATGTAGGCACATTTGTTCCTTACCAGTTGTTCTTAAGTTAAGCTTTTTTATTTTTGCTTTAACCAAAGCTACTATATTATAATAACTATTATAAAATTATAATTATTAAAAAACTTTTCAAAAAATAGTAGGAGAGGAGGATCTTTGTGGAATGAGCAATGGTTTCTTGGTACCACCTTAAGATTATATTTTCATACTGGACTGATATGCACACATACTGTCCACATTCTGCAGTAATTTGATAAACAATTTTGATGTTATTTTTTTCCTGTGTGTCTTTCTTATCAGTGAAATTTATTTCCTGAATCCAACCTGACAGAGGGAGCTTCTAGAAAGACTCACTGGTTTCCATTTCCCAGCGTTAATAGAATTGCATCAGTTAAAGTGTACATCTCTTGATGTATCTGTACAAAACTGTTCCCTGGTCTGGTATCTTCCTAATGTACATTTTAGGTGGGCATCCTTTATTACAATTTTATGGTGAATATTCCAAGTGCTTACTAAAAGGTAATAGTGCAGTGATAGCAATTTTTGATTAAAGCAGTGAGTCCAGGAACATCTGTGAAGAGCAAACCTAGTTGAGAGGAGCAGGAAAATAACTGTTCATGGTAGGAAGTTTGCGTAAGTGGAATTATTTTTCAGTGTGACCTGATGTTGTTTGGAGAAGAGGCTTTTTTTTTTTTTTCCTTCTACCTAATACTTGGCTCACCCAGACTATCTTGTGTTGTTCCGGTTATTAAATGTGGGTAATGCTAACCACTGGCTTAAGATTTGCCAGATCTCATGCTAATCGTCATGGATGAACTTCAGTCTGTTTCGTTCATTATGGAAATCCATCTACCTAGATTGAAAAGATTGTGGTTTTGTATAAGGCTGTAGTTAAACACTGTTTCTGAAGCTGGAGTTCTCATGTATCTGCGGGCAGGAGATGCTTCTCTGCTCGTGTGGGGCAGGTAGACTTTGGACATTTATGTCCCGTATCGCTTTGATACTTTAAGGATTCGTGTACTTTACAGCAGTAGCTGTCTAAGACTGTGTCTGTGAAACTACCCAAAACGATATCCAGATGTACATGAGGAAAATGGATTCGTCTGTCTCTTGCCAGGTGACTTCTAGTAGTCTTTTATGGCTTCTGAGTTTAAATACCTATGCAGATACAATTTTGCCTTTTAATCTTGGTGGTTTCAATGTTTGGATTAAATCAAGATACCTTTGAGTTTCATTGCTAGTAATAAATGTTAGTGTTTAAATGGTTACTGAAAAAATGGCACCTGCATTGCACATTACAAAAACATTTTGTAAGAAGTGACAAAGAGAAAAAAGATTACGAGGTTTCAAAAAAAGTACCACAAAATATGTTGAAAAAGAAGGAAGAGGTAACCTGGAAATAAGCATTTTGCCTGTAGTGACCCCTCCAACGAAGTAGCAAAACGAGGTTCATCTCAGCTGTCTCTAAGCAGGTAAAGTAATTCAGACTCTGGCTCCCTCTTGATAGTGATCTTTGCATCTCTGGCAGACGATTAAAAAGATCTAGTGCACTGCTGCAGCGGATGAGACCAAATACTTGAATTGTGATCAAAAGTTTCATGTACCTCAGGACTTGTCAAGATACTACCTTCATTCAGTTGTAAGCTTTCATTCCAGATTTATGCTAGTATCGATTATACTGTGCTTTGACTCTTTTCCCAGGGGAAGCAAACGTTTGGTTGAGCTCTTCATATTCTGAACTGTAACGCTAGCATAAAAAGGCAAGAAAAATGCTGTTTAGATGAGCTTTTCCTTTTCCCTTGGATCTCACAAGTCACAGGTGTGTTTTGTGGAAGTCTGCAGGGATCTGAAACCTGCCATTACAGAAAGCGTGTCCTGCTGTATTTGGTGGCACTTCTGCTGCTGAGCTAAGAGTGGGATATATATGAAAGGGCTCTGTTATGTTTAACAAAAAAAGCAATTTTAATTTTCTAATTATTCCCGCCTGTTTCAAGGAGAAGAGCTTAGGGAGTTTCGTGTAACTCACTGTTCCATTCCTCTGCAGGTATGTGCAATCCGCGCAATTACAGTGACACCCCCCCAACATCCAAGAGCACTGTCGAGGAGTTGCATGAACCAATTCCTTCCCTTTTCCGAGCGCTGACAGAAGGGGATACTCAGCTGAACTGGAATATCGTTTCCTTCCCTGTGGCAGAAGAACTGTCGCACCATGAGAACCTCGTTTCCTTTTTAGAAACAGTGAACCAGCCACAGCATCAGAACGTCTCTGTTCCAAGCAACAACGTCCACGCACCTTACTCTAGTGACAAAGGTAATGAGTATAGTGTCTAAATTGATAGCGTTTCCTCTTGTCCCTTCCAGGAGCCTTCTCGGTGCATCTTCTGCGCTTGTCTGTGCTCGCTTCTCCTTTTCCCTCTGAACAAAGGCTGAAAAATTCAGTCTAATTTTGAGCGTGACGTAACAAAAGGAGTGAGGCAAAAATATTGAGGAACATGGAAGATGGTGTTAAAGTGTCTGATGATCTTAGGAGGTGCTGAACCACATGAGTTTGTTATCTCTATAATTCCTCTGGTGGCACGAGGCAGTTTGTTCACGTTATTTCACATGCACTGGCATGGTATGTTCTTTGATTTTGAAGCAGTTACCTGTAGCTTAGGAGACAGGACAAACCAAAAACTGAATGCAAATCATGTATCAGTGCAGAGGTAGGCAACTGAAATGCATGGCTTCAGAGGTTTGAGAAAGCCACATGCCATAAACGGTTGTATCTGGACTAGATGTTTCTTTCTTTCTCTGAGCTGGCATAACCTGAACTCTTTAGGAGGATGGTTTGTAGGAAATCCAGGATTAATAGTAAACCTGAGGAAGATTAGCAAGTTTGCTCTTTATGTTGAGGAGGGACATGTGACAGGCAATCTTAAAAATAAGCAATTTGGGGGCGAGGGTTCAACTTACGAACTCTATATCAAGTTTTTTATATTCTCGCTTACGGTTTAGAGGACAGACTTCAGAATATTGTCTGCTGGGGGCAGGGGTGAAGATGAGAAGTTTGAGGTAGTGACAACAGTGGCATAAGAAAAATACTCTCTGCTTCTTGGTTTCCATACTAAACCTGAAATACTTTTCCCTGCAAATCATTACATCAGGCTTAAAAAAATCCCATAAGCAGTTCATCGTGAAATTGCTGCTTAACAGGCAAAAAAGAGCATCTGATTTGTTTTATTAGTGTAATTAATGCCTTGCTTCCTTCCCAACACACACTTTAAATATTTGTAACACCATATGTTGCTGTTGTGATGGCTCTTTTATCTTATCAATGAAAGATACCGTAATTGATGGGCACGCTGCTTTTCCATACCACTGTGAACCTTTGACCTAGTTATGTTTCTGAGTAGGACTGCTGTTGATTAAATGGGATCGTAATGGCAACTTTTCTGATTTCCTTTGGTTAAGGCACGTTAAAACATAAATTAATTCCAGAACTGGGAAACCAGATGGTCAGAGAACATCTCATTCATATGTGTTTGGCATTACTGAAGCACTTGCTCGCCATGAGAATGATGCAGAAAGCCATGTTAAATGGCAAGCCACAAAAAGCCCTGTGTGCAAACACTACCAGTATTTAAAGATGTAAATTATACCCAGGGGAAAAAAATTATGCTTGGAACAATCTTGAATATATCCCACTACTCATAGGTACAGCGGCCCAGATGGCTGTTCCCTGACAGTCCTTTACTGCCATACCAGCAGGATGGTCTAATGATAGTTTTGGATTAAACTTGGAACTTGCATTGCATCTCAAGGGTGTGGAAGAGTTTTGAGTTTAACACCACAGACAAATACATAACACTGCAATTTTTTCTTAGTCAAAAGTCTCAATTTATTTTACTAACAACATGTTGGAGATTAGGTTGAGGGTGCTTTCACTGGGATAATGACAGTCCAAAAACAACAGTTATATTTGGAAATAGTTACCAAATGCCACTGGTTTTCGGGCTTCAGTAGACACTTAGAACAGAAATAAAGGTCAGAACTGTTCTTGTAATATTGGCTATGCATCCTCCATCTTAGTGATCAGTGAAGAACTGGAAAAGGTAGAAGATGGCTGTCAACATCCTAAACTTTTAAATATCTAGATATGTAAGCCTGTTGAGGAGTCTGTCATTTCTTGGCCACAATGTAGATAACTTTGTAGTGCTCTTCTTTTACAGAAGTCATATTAAAGCTTGCTTATAAAAACACGTATGATTCGAGCAGTGAGAAAGAAGGTGGAAAGAAAAGTTGGCTTGGTCAGTTGATGTTTTTTATGGTAGAAGCAAGGACAACTGGGGGATTGTACCTCTTGTGCTGGATGTTGCGTGAGCCAGGTTGCGGCATTGGTTTTAATACTTTTTTTTTTTTAATGAGTTCAATGGGGACGCAGTAACCAAAAGGTGGAGGGGTGGTAGGTCAAGTGCCAAAGACCCTAGTGAGCACAGGCACAGAGAGGGAGCCCAGGAAGTTCCTGGAGTCTGGTGGCTTCTGCCCATGCGAAGTTCAGTCACATAGTCGAGTTGCTGTGGTTTATCAAGCTACCATGTGCTAGAACCACGGTAGTGGAGGGTGGGCCTGCACCTGTGAATGTGTGCGTGCTCAGCTGCAGTAAACACAAGCTTAGCCTGACCATTGTCTCTTTACCCTTTCCTTCTCCCCAGATGTGCTGCTAGGCGTAAGGGCAGATCTTAACAAATGGAGATGTCCTTCGGGTGACTCGCTAAGCAGTTGTCTTCAAGGCTGTGACATTCAGGGATTTCCAAGAATATTCCTGTGAGCGGGAGCACAGATGCTTTAATGGTTTCTTGACAGTGCTGTGCCTCCTCCATTTTGTGGTGCTTCTGTGGCTCCTGGCGTGCTTCACTCCAACATGGTGTGCTGGCAGCAGCCTATTTCTTTTATTGCCTGTAAAGTGAGAGGGGCTAAGGAGAGGTAAATTTTGGTAAGTAGTCTCTCTGCTGTCTTCTGGAATACATCCCAAAATTTGGGAAGGCTCTGCCTATAAATCCTCCTTGTCACATCACGTAACTGGGTTCTGATTTTAATTTCAGCACGCATTCAGGCAGGGACCCGCTGTTAAGCTGGTCTGGGGTGCCAGACTTGCTCGATGCAGTTCTGGGTGGGTGCCAGGAAAAGCAGCACCAGCTGCGGGATCCAGCGAGCTTTGTGCCTGAGCACCGTGAAGCCACCGGCCCCGGGAGGGCAGCTGTGGATCCGGGAGGAGGTGGGGTGCGGTGGGATATAAAGCATTCCTTTCTCGCCCCAGCCTACCGAGATCCCGTGCGGCAGGCCTTGAACTTCCCCGTTATTATCTTAATGAGTGTCTTCCCTTTCCTCCTGTGAATTGACTTTTAATGTTCCGGCTGCCAAAGTATGTGTGCGCTGCCGTCGTTCTTCCCATCAGCAGTTTCTGGCATTTGAACTGCTACTTCAGAGAGGATTGCGATGATTATTAATCTAGAGCTACATTTATACTTTATTCTTTTTCCTTTGCTTTTAGCTGATACCCTCAGAGCTCTGAACTGTGAGTTCAGACGTTTAAATAAGCTTAATTGTTTCAGATGATGACAGGATGTTGGCGAGAGAGGGGAACTAGATAATCTTTTGGCGACCGATGAAACAAAAATCTGTGTTGTAGTAGTTAAGGGTTTCTGACGCTGCTTGGTGACACGGGGGATGGCGTCCACGCTGCGCTTCCGCTCCCCCCCAGTGCCATCCAGGTAGAGGAGCGCTACAAATGCAGTAAAGTGGCACCTATCTCAGTAGGGACTCTAGGAAAACTTCTTTTTTTTTTTTTTCAAAAATATTTCTTTTATAAGTTCTGATCGGCAAAAGATGGTATGGCTGCTGAAGGGACAGTTACCTTTTGTCTTCTCCGAGTTGCTAAATTCTTCCGTAGTGCACCAATACAGATCTCACTTGCAGCGTAGACAGTATCGTAGCAAAGCTTGATAGAAACATGAGTCCATTTCTTCTGATCATTTTGAATTTAGACGTGATTGTTGTTTCTCCTACATAATCTTTGTTGAGTATGAATTGGGGGGAAAAAAGTGAGAAACTCATGTTCTGGAAAAAAAAGAATGCTGATGCATCCTTCTCCCTCCCCATACCTGTAGTCTGTAGTCCTCGCTGTGTGAAAATGGGCAAAATGCAGATGAAAGAGCTGTTGCTGCACTAAGTAACATCATTTTTATCTACACTGAGGGAGCCAAGTGATGACTATGTAATTAGGTTTGTGAAACAATTTAAATACTCTCCCGGATCCCAACTGAGCCTGTAGGTATGTATTTTTTTTTTCCCCTGTGTACCTGTTTCTGAAGCCTATAAAGAGAGATGTAATGCCTGATGCGAGGAACTCTCCTGTTTTCAGTAATTCAGCATCTACATGGGCACACAGACGCTGCTGAGGAGGGGACCATGAGTGTCCCTTGATGAACAAAGTGCACCCCGGCCAATCTGACTCATTCAGACCTGGCAAGTCTTGGAGTGAGCGAGACTTCAGGAACGGTTTGGTAGTGTATACAATGGAGCATGTCCTCCAGCTGCTTACGAGAGCTACTGGGCACCAGCCAGGTCTACTGCTGGCTCTGGCCTGCTGTGTACAGTCTGTCCTCTCCCCTTCGCAGCATTTTTGGACTGGTCCTCTAGGACCTAATCCTCTTGGCTTGTGTGCAGGCGGAAATAAACTTTCTTCTCCACGCTCCAGTCAGTCAAGATTAATGTCCTTGGTTGTTGCTGCCACCTTAATAAGGTTGAGGTTTGGCTTTGGTTCCCATTTTGGTCGGAGAGTGGTCGAGGAGACCAGTCTCTCCAGTCTCACAGGGCCTGACTGCTGTTGTCTGGTTCTGCCAGGGTTATGGGCCTGGTGCTGCCCATCTTCCAGCCTCCTTCCCTTGGAGATATCTTCACTTGTGCAAAAGAAAGGCTTACGTGCCTCCAGCTGGGGCGTGATGCACAGAGGGAACATGCCAGGCTGAGTGGGTCCTCATGGGGAGGGAGTCACTCTGGGCATTTCAATCCTCTGAGGAGATGGTGCTCGAAAACAGGGCCAAGCAGTTGTCTTTGTAGCGAAGAGCTAGATGGTGCCTCTGTGTGTGTCAGAACTACCATAGGGATTCTCAGCAGTGCATTAAAAGCTGGATGCTGCTGCTCTGAAGACAAGAGGAACAGCTGGGACTAGCCATCTCCGGCTACAAGGAGGAGTAAAAGGGGAAGGACAGCCTTCGGATAGACCAAGCCTGGACAGTGAGCCCTGCTGTCGGAGGAATAGCAGAGGCGAGACTACTAGGAGGAGATGCCAGTAAGAGCCACTAGCTGCCTCATACATACTGCTGCTGGAGGAGGACCAGAGCGTGGTTTTCTAGGGATGGTATGACAGTTGTGCCTATCTGCTGCCGTACACGTGCTCCGCTCTTTGTGGTACAGCCTGCTTTTCCACAAGGCTGCGACTGTGTCCTGAGCCACCAATGTAGTGCATACGTTGGTTGGATTCCACTGAGCAGCAGACAGGAACTTCAGGCATAGGTAGTTCAGTGTCATGGATCTTTGCATCCTAGAAATGACATGCTCTTCTTCTGCAAGAGGTTTATTTCAAGTTTCAGCAGGCATAAGCTGCTCTTCTGACTTCTGCAGAACTTCTGAACTGGTACTGTCACAGATGAGGCTAACACAAAGGTGAACACAGGCATTTCCTAACACAGACGGGACTGGTCATTCTCTGGTGTGGAGACAGGGTGCAAGCGCTGGGAGCAGCTAACCCACCTCAGAGCGTGCAGAACCTTCCTGACAGCCTCTCCTGACTTACTGGCTTTCCTTTGCATGTTGCAAGTAGGAGTGCGGTGATCAGTATGATAGCAGTGAGCACTTCTAGCCATCCTTGCGAGAGGACTCTGGTTGCTTTAAAAGAGTTTTTCCACTACTGTCTAGAGAGAGCAATGAGTCATTTCGCCTTCTCAAGCTGATCCGGAGATTGGGTCAGTCAGGTGGACATGGCATCTCAAAAGCTGATTTTGCAGCAAGAAACCTTTCTGGATTAGCCAGGATTGCCTGTGTCGGGGCAGAGGCTGTGTGCCTCCAGCTGACGTCTTCTAAGACTGACCTTATTTATGGCATTTAAGGTCAAACTTGAGAAGAAAACTACTAAAAAGGCATCAAAGGAGTGAACTGAGATTAAGCAAGAGGGTATAAAGAGAATGAATACTTCTTAGAGAAGTATTATATATATTATAGAAGCTTCTGTAAGGTTCCTGTGCTTGCACACCAGCACTGAACTGGATGACTGATGGGACACTGCTGCTTGGATCTCGTGATGGACACTGCCTGGAGACTCACTTCTACTTTTTCACACCCTGCTCTTCCACTGAAAACCTCCTGTGAGGATTGAGGGGGACAGATACCTGGGAGTGCCTGGGCCTCCTGAGAATGGAGGGCATATGCTCCTTCTTGGGACCCAGGCAATCTTAGTTTTTTTGTCGCTGGTGATGAAACGTTGTCAAGTCCTTGTGCGTTCTCTGTAACAAGATGGAGCTGCTGTGTGGCACCTAGGTGGTTTCTTGACTATGACGCTGTGGTGGCTGCCTCCCCTTACTGCTTTTCAGCTTTGGCTGAGGACTTCGGTATACACCTGGCTGGTGCTAAGTGCTACCACAGCATACGCTTCCGTTTTGCTCTTTCCCCCCTCCTCTGTGAATAAGGTGTCCTTATTGAAGCAGGAGATATGTTGGTTCATTTTAGGCAGAGGTTTTGTTCTCTGAGAACTCTTTCTCTGGTTGCTGTGCCTCAGGCTGTATTATAAAGGGTCATAGAAATAGCAGTGCCAAAAATGGGACGGGACACAGTGTATTTTGTTGACATTCCCAGCAGTACTTCAGGTACTCCAAGATTTTGTGGACAACTGCAGCTTTACGCACAGCACAGCTTTCCTGGGAGCAGAAAACTGCTTCAGCTATGGGTCTGCACTTCCTCCCCAAGAACCTTATTGCCTGTTGCATTGCATACGGTGTCTGCAAGAAGTGTACATCAATTCAGAGCCTGAACAAGGCAGTTAATTCTCTCTTGCTTTCAGTGGGATGGCAGCATGTCCTGTGATCCTCTTGCAGTTGTTTAGGTAGTAGTAAAAGAGTTTGACAGTGATCAAGGTTCCCTCATGTTTTGACATTCCCATACATGTTTTGACAAATGAAAATTCTTAGAAGGGTAGGCATGGTTTCCAGATGTGAAGGAGGAGGACGTGTCCACAGGAAAGCTGGCAGGTACATTGTGCTCTCCTCTATGTTGTGTTGTTCCTTGCCACGTGTACAGAGATCATCTATTGTTGGTGCTGGGGAAACTGACTGCATAGATCTGATGGCTTGTAGGGTGTTGAAGAGCCTTGGTGGCCTCAACCCACCTTTGGACCTCACCTTAGGAGCTTGCCATGAGATGTGCATACTACTGAGGTTGCTAATCTATGGGACACCAATGTTTTGAAGGGGAGGTTCTGGTGCACTTCAGCCTCCCAAGACTTACTCACAGATAAGAGACTGAATAAATGCTATGGTTAACTACTACACTGCTCTGGGAGTCCTTTGATTACTCACCCTTCTCCATAATCATAAAAAAACAAACAAACCAACACTGTCTTGATTTAACATTTGTGTTTGTATTATGTTTTCCTAATCCATATTGGAATGTAGGTCAGTATGTTTCTCCTGGATCCAAGCACCGTAAGTAGTAATAGGCTAGAAAGCCCCT
This sequence comes from Phaethon lepturus, assembly GCF_000687285.1. Taxonomy (NCBI): domain Eukaryota; kingdom Metazoa; phylum Chordata; class Aves; order Phaethontiformes; family Phaethontidae; genus Phaethon; species Phaethon lepturus. Next base: position 22,897 of record NW_010551405.1, read on the forward strand.
TGACACCTCCTGCTTACAAATCTGTCTGATGTGTGCGGGTGAGACATTCATGTTTGTCGACAGCTTTCAGTTGTGCTTTTCCCCAAAGTGTGCCCTGTTATGTTGGGGTAAATGTGATGCAGTGCAGGCCCTTTCGAGGGTGAACAAAGTTATGGTCTAATCACCCGGTCAGCACAGAAGAAAGTTGGTAGAATCTGTCAGCTTGGAGAACTGGAAGTAGACTGGGAAGGGTTGTTTTTATTTTATAATTGTGGTGAATGCTTCAGCTTCAGTTGGAGGTTGCACCGCCAAACTTCATGGCATTTCAAGTAGTTGCATGGATGTTAGCAGAATAGAGTCAATGCTCGGGCAGAAGGGGTTTCTTAATCTTAGTAGTAAAGCTGGCGTTGTTGCTATAAAAAGGAGAAAAAAGTGCAGTTTCAAGTTGAGGAAAACGGGATTCTCTAGCTCTGATTTAATGTAGTTTAAGAATATTGCTGACTTGAGGGGGTGTTTATACACTTAGATAAGTGGCTTTTGGTGTTTTTTAAAAAAATTCTTTAAAACTGAACTTTTCAATGAGAGCATATAATAATTGCTGGCAACCGTGAAAGTGGTATCTTGATGATGCTTGCTTCTTATTTTGGCATAGCCCATCCTTAGACTTTAAAAGGTATCCCTCATAACCGTGGGACACACAAAAACACCCATTCTTGCCTGTGACTATAGAAATAAATTAAGCCAGAGGCAGAGCAGACAACAGGTTGAGTTGTAGACACTGAAAACTTGAAGTTGATAGATCACACCTTGGGCCTCTGTCTTTTCTCTGCTTTCACTATCACCTTTTTTTTCTTTATGCCTCATAGTCACAATGATTTGCAATCCTACTTCAAAAGCTGCACATTTTATTGATTTTTAACTAACCTTTAAAAATATTTTAAGACCTTTTAAACCACATTTTTTCCCCCTCTTGGTTTAGAACACATGTGTACTGTGGTGTATTTTGATGACTGCATGTCAATACATCAGTGCAAGATCTCTTGCGAGTCCATGGGAGCATCCAAATACCGATGGTTTCACAACGCCTGCTGTGAGTGTATTGGGCCAGAATGCATCGACTATGGCAGTAAAACTGTAAAATGTATGAACTGCATGTTTTGAAGCAGGAAAATTGTAATATAGCGATACTGAGGCCAAAGTAATCTCTCTCGGATAAAGAGACGGGGATTGCAAATACTGCCTTTTGGTGGAGTGCCTACTGGTTGCAATTAAATGTACCTGGTTGAAAAAAAAGATGTATAAAATCTGAAAACTTTTTTCTTTTTTTTTGTAATTCATTTAAGCAAGGCTAACTAGTAGAAATTTCAACACTATGTTTTAAGTTTATTTTTCTTTATTTCTGCTCAAATGGTACAGCCATGCTCATCCCTGCTGTTCTGATTGTCTTCCTTTGATTTGAAAGTATTGACTATACAGGTTTTCAGAATGTAGTATATCTTGTAGTTTAGAGTAGGGAAACCTTAAGAATATGGTAATGAGATTCCCATCAACTAAGTTCAACAAATAACCAAATGGCTGTTAGGTTGGAGGGGGTACTTGTTCTTTAGGGGCTGGGTATTTTTGGTTTTAGTTTCTGGTTTTGTTTTTTAACTTTATTATCTTCCGGTTTTTGAGCTTAGTCTTCTATTGTGAAAGTTATATTTGGGGAAGAAGAAAATTGATGCTTTCTTTTCAAGTTCAGTGCATGGGCTGTCATGGATAAAATCCTAACTTCTTAGAAGGGCTGCCCAACAAAACACTATGTATGGGACACTTTTCTTCCAAGTTTCATTTGCCCTGCTCTCGTAAGTACATTGGAGCCTGTGTTAAGTAATGTATATATTTAAAAAAAAAAAAATCTCTTTTCAGTCTTCTCTTAGATACCAAAATAAAGCTGTTAAGTGCAGTTGCATCTCCCTCCTTTTGCACTGTTCTCTAGGGTTGCTTACTCCCTGAACGTTCAGTCCAGTAAAGGAAACATGAAAGGGTGTTATGGGTTTAACAACTAAATGAATAAAGAACAAAGAAATGACATGAACTAGTAAGTGGTACAGGGTTACCAGTTGAGCAGTTGGCAGTAGGCATGTTCCCATTTAGTAGTTTGCTGTGAATATTTATTCCAAAATGTAGTTCTTTTGCTTTTTTCCCCCACACAAAATGTCGTCACTGAAGAAGGGAAGATGTGTCTGCAAAGGCAAAATTAGGATGTTCTGAATTTAGAATATTCTGTCCTTTTTTCTATGTAAGAGTTTGAATGTGTTGACGGTTACATAGCAGTTACTATGACCCAGTTAGGTCTCCATTGGTAATGGTACTAAGTACAAGAAGAAAGTGTATGAGTAGTTAATGATCAGCTTTTGGTATTTATAATGATGTGGGTTTTAACTCCTTGAAATTTTGTTTAAATGCATATATGCATATGCACACACGAAAAAGAATTTAACTATTCATGTTTCTCTCACTAACCTCAGTCTAGAGGGATTAAACTGTTTTCTAGATACACCTGTCTCTCTGTACCATGTACAAATGAAAGCAGTCGTTTTAAATTGATTTTGTTGAAAAGTTTCCCTGAATGTTTTTTTCATTTTTTTCTCATGATACAGTCCTTTCAATAAGGTGAAATAATAATAATAATAAAAAAATCTACTCTTGTGAAATAACACTTTCTTCAGTCTCTTTTTCAGCTGTAAAGAAGTACTTGAAAGATGAATGTTTATTGCTTTGAACTAGTGCATAATGGAATACCTTCATACTCTAAACTTGCAATTAAGTGATAAAAAATCATAGACGTGAATGGGAAAAAGATTATCACGAAGGAGTTGTTCTTCCTATATTTGACAATTCATGTTATCTTTTGTTCTGCTTGAGTTTCTTAAAATGAATGGAGAGAAAGAACACGTTAGAGTAGTTGTGAGTGTTTTTAGCTGGAGGGTGATGCATCATCCTTCTTGACCAAGATAAGGAGACACATAGGAAGCATTGCTACAGGTCATTAGCATGCTTTGGATCCTTGGGGAGTGGGAGGGACAGGGGAGCTGGCCTAAGAGGTGCCCAGGAAACACTGTGGGGAACAGCATAAAAATGTAAGTACAGTTGTCTGGGTTGTAGTGGCCTGAGAGTAGCTGGTGAGGATGCACACCTTCTGGGGCTTGCCTTACTTTTTGTAGTTCCTGATGCTGTCTAGAGTTTGCTGTAAGCATTGTTGTATATGCAAATGTCATACAGCATCATCCAGTGTATTTTATTACGATGAATGTTTTAAGAAGTATTTTAATAAAAAGACATTACCGGTTCATGTGTTTTCTTTTTCATGATTTTTCTCAGGGCAAATGTTACCAGAAGCAAAGTGTAAAAGTTACTGCTCTAGATGGACAGAGTAATACAGAGAGTTGTTAAATCTTGAACACTTTTTTCCAAACCTAAAATCGTAGTTTCCTTTTAAGTTTTTTTCATAAATCAATAAAATAGAATTTTATTAACAGTTAAAATATTCTTTCTGACAGAAATCTATTAATTTGGAAGGTTGTTTATTTAGTCTTGCTCCATTTTGCAAGAAAAATTATTATTTATTTTGGGGGCTCTTATTTCACCTAGGTCTGGATACCAGCAAACCACAACCTACATAAGTGCTTTAGAATACTTAATAACATGCTGTGCTTCAAAAACTCTTCTGGATAGGAATCTTCTCCAGGTAAAGCATCAGCCAGTTCTATCGCTGTCCTTCGGGATAGAATTGTAAAACACCAAACTTAAGGGGAAGCAAAAAAGGCAACACATATAATAAGAAACTACCCAAATACCTAGTCTTTTGGGGTTCTGACTGAGAAGAAGGGGTTGATGGCCTTTTGTCATTCTTTCTCTAAAAGTAGCAAAGCTTTTTGTTGCTTCAGGTTTTAGTTTTTGGGTTGTTTTTTAATTTGTTTCTCCCCACAGGCACTTGTTGGTCCTAAGTTTCAGAAGCATTGACACCATGCAGAGAGAGTAAGTTAAATGTTGGTCGTAATGTGACATTGCTTTCCTGTCATTTCTTAGGATTCCTGGCTTGCTTTTAGTACGTTTAATGGATTTTACATCTAGTACTTAAAAACTGAATATAAGAACATCTGCTCACATCTCTAATAGCATATCTATGGTGTCTCCAGTATCCATCCCAAAATTACAGCTGCTTTGATACCAAGCCTCCCCTCCTACTCACTGTCTGGTCTGGTTTGATGTTTGCTGGCGATCGATCACACACAACAACATGCACAATGCTCCGATCTCTCCATCGGCAGGCACGTGAGACATGGAGGCCCCTGTGACTCGTGGTCCCCTCTCCAGTGGCTGGCCCTTACACCTCCATACACACAGCAGAGAGACCCCCTCACCCAGGAGAAATTTCATGAGAAGACAGGACAGACCATGGTGATGAGGTACCTGCAGGGCATGGCCAGACAAGTGTACTGACCGGCAGCTTATTTGCAGCTTACCAGCCCCTTTTACCTTCTTATCCCTCTTTTTCCCCATCTTTGTTCCTCCCCAAACAACCTTGATCCCTCCCTTTCCCTGCCTTTGGTCCTTCTGCTGCAAATCCTGACATAAGTCTTGTGCCATCCCAAAATGCTCTTCCCCTACATCCCAGGACTCCCGTACTCCCACAGGCCATAACCCCCATAACTCACAGCAATGGCTGTCATGGGGCAGCCCAAGGAGGGGCTCATTTCTCTGGGTACCATATTGGGGGTTCCCAACCTGCTGTTGTGCCACTGCCCTCCTTTGTGCTCATGGAAAGGAGCACTGATCACATAACCTAATGTTTTGCTGATCATAATGTCTGCTGGGTTTTGTAAAAGAAACACCTGTACCAAGATTTGCCACATGCTCTTGGCATGACATCTTTCACCAAGCAGTACATCATTAAGACTTGTGCTACCCACATAGCAAAGCATACTTAGACACAAAAATGTTGCAAGGAACACGGCAAATCCCTTTCAGGCAAACCTATTTAAGATGTAAGGCTGCCAAGAACCAAGTGGTTTTTATATCCTCTTCCTTGCTTAAGTATTTTTAAATTTTCTCCTTACTGCAAAGATCTTGGAATGGTGTGACTCCATAGTAGTGCTATGGGGAGTTCAGTGTCATACAGCTCTTTTGGCTCTCTTCCCCTGCTGTGTGGTGGTACTTACAAATAATGCCTTCGTGGGAAAAAGTATGTTAACTAATCTACTTCTTCTACGCTTTCCTTTGTATATTCATGCTCTCATTGTTTCACATGTGTGTTTCCATATGTGGCCAACCAGCTTCTTTCACAAGAAAGAACCTCTTTATGACTGCTGTGTATTCCTTTATTGCTAATGAGAATTGGGTAGTGTGTCTCAGGCTGTCCCAGAATAGTACAGCCTAGGTAGCTTCCTATCTCTACAAGACAAACTCAGCCCCAGAACTGGCTTGCTTGAAGTACTAGTATAACTGAGAGGGAATGGGAAGGAATTATTCATTCATTAACACAGCTCTGCCTTCCCCGACCCCCCCCCCCTTTTTTTTGTTTTTGACAAAATACTTCCTAAAGCTCCCCTTCATTATTATTTTATTACATTTATGAGGCTCAGGTGCTCAGCAAGAGTGAATTTCAAAGCAGAGAGCTTACCACCTCAGAATCCTTGCTTGACTTTGTCCTTAAAGAAGTAAGAATTTAGAGAGTGAATGTGGGGCCTGGAGGGTGTAAGGAAGTGCCTCGGTCTGTGTGAGTAGGCCTCAGACCACAGTAAGTTTTGTAAGTTAGAAGTCATCCAAATGTTTTTCACATGGCAGTAAATGGGTATAGTCAGCACTGCACACAATCGCTTGTTTGTCTTCAAAAAATGGGAGAAGATTCACTCTGGGTTCATTAGCTGGTGGGCCCATTGTGTGTGAACTTGTGCTGGCAACAGCCTCTGATAATACTTACTCTTCAGAGTTGAGAGCCTCTGGCAAGTGGAGATCCTCACAGGCAATCCTCTCAAATTACTATGGGATGTTACTGAAGTAACCTTTCTTTTCCCAGAAGTAACACAGCCTTTGTATAACAAAAAAACATTAGCTGCAATGTTAAGTTAAATAAACCAGCAAGCCCTTGCTGTGAAGCCGTTTCTTCTGGAGGGGAGAAGGGTAAATGGGAAGTTGCGTGGTTATGTAATATGCTGTGGAGACAATATCCCTGTGCTCCAACACTAATCGGAGTGTTTACAACCCTCCCTTTTGTGTTTTCTACTGAATAGCACAAATTCCTGTGGGGGACCTTTTACATTACCGCGGGAGGTTGCACAAAGAGCCCATTTGACAGGGACTAAGCAGCATTGAATCTCAAGTGAATAAATGAAGCAGGTGGCACGCTGCCACAGTATTAGTGCATCCAGTAGCCCAGGGATTATGTTTGAGGCTGTTGGGAATGAATCGGTCTGCTTCTTACTGAAACAAATTCCCTTGTTGATGAGGAATCCTGAAAAGGATTCAAATTACGCAGGTGCTTAACGTAACAGAAACTTGCATTGTAAGAGGCAAAGAATACAAAATTCCTTTTAACATCGCTGTAAACAGGATGCATGTTCAGATGGAGATGTGTTCCTTGGCGCAGGTTGCCTCAAGTCCCATCCAGAGAGTTTCTCTATTTTCTTAAGATTCCAGAGAGTGGCAGAGACGATGCAAGGCCATGATTCGTTATGCAAGACAAAGCTGAAGTCGATGGCTGCTCCCGTGAAGTCAGTAGCAACATCACTTGGAAGGCAGGCCAGATGCAAACGCCTCAGCACTTCTACTGGTATTAACGGCTTTTGAAGTTTGCTGACGTCACACCTGTTATAAACTTTACCTCAGAACGGGTGTAGTCATGCGCTGCTTTCATCACTGCTAACGCTTACATTTCCTTGCATATCTGCCCAGAAGAGCACTCGGGTCGCTGCCCGTCTGCCCTCAGCGGCTTCAGGGAACTTCACAAAGTTATTTTACCGCTTTTCCCCAGCCCGGACGTCACTCACTGAAGCGCAGGAGGGGCGCAAGGCACCCTCCGACAGGGTCCCCTCGGGCAGCCCCTCGCCTGCCCGCTGTCCTCCCCCCACCTCCACGCCACCCCGGGCCTGGGGACTTAAAAATCGGGGGCCAGGGAACACGCGAGCAACGGCTCCGGCCGCCCCCCTCCCGGCGCGCCTGGCGCTGGGAATTGTAGTCCGGCGGCCGAAGCC
>NW_010551406.1:0-15590 GCF_000687285.1 Phaethon lepturus
ATTCTGTGATTCTGTGATTATATAAAAGCTGGCTGTTAAATTCTCCAGGAATTATTTAGACTATAAAACTGAGATATTTTAGGGAAAATTATTTATGTCCTGTTTATCAGTTGACAGTTTGCTGATTCCACCCATGAAGGCTTTTATTTAGAGAAACAACAGAACTTGATACCACCTGCTTCTGAGTAATTGCCATCCATGCAGACTTGGTCTGATGCTTGTGACTAGAAGCTGGAGATCAGCTCTCACTTTTTATTCTTAGCATGTGCAAGAATCTTAATCTTCCTAGCTTGGTTTGTGAGTATCTCACACACAAAGCATGGGTTGAGTAAAATAGCTAAGTAGTAAGAATGTGGTATCTAATTTGAAAAGAAACCACACTTTTTGGAAAGAGTTTGTTTATGAAAATAGAAGGGAGGGAGGTTGCAGCAGCTTGGTGCATCAATCTGTTTTGGAAAAATATGTTAGAAAATAAGAGAAGGATGCAGAGTAGTATATGGTCATTGTGTGTCCTCATTTTTATTTGCAGATATTAATGGTTGAGTGCAAATTAGGTATTGTAGTATGGCTATAAAGATTTGACTGAATGTATTTGTTCTACATAGTCATCTGTGCTTACCTATAGAGGGGGAAAAAGTTAAAGACAAGCAGGCAAATTATTTTATCTCCATATTTGTAGTTACAACTTTGTCTTTTTTCTCACAAAGCAAAAAATTGGGACAGGAGTAGGTCAATGGCATTGTGCTCCTGAGAGAGGCCTGAAGCACCTGCGAAGGCTTCTGCTTCAGGCAGGCAGAATCTGCACCCAAGAGCTGCCCTCCTGGGGCGTCAGTCCTGCGTAGCTGCTGGTACGTTGTAGTGGCCTCCTTCCTACGGGGCTGCTTGGCGGGTGAGGCTTCATCCATGGAGCCACTCTTCTGTTCACCCAGTGTGGTGTGCTTGCTTAGTAACCAGGAGCGTGGTCTTCTCCCACATACATGCATTAGGGACAAGCTCTTGATGATAAGTATCGACATTTCTCTCTTTGTAGCTTCTATGTGATAGCAAGGAGGTTTGGAGATGGATTTATTTCTTCAATAACTGAGCATGCTTTTCCTTTTTAGTCTGATCATCACCATATGTACTTGTGTATATAGTGTCTTGTGTTTGGAACACAGCTTGAAGTGCAACGTGGGACGAATTCCCAGAGAAAAGTAAAGTATGTAGTTCTGTCTTTGCTGGCAACTTCCCTACATCTGAGACTTTGTGAGAAGTCCCCTTTTCTTTCCTGCCTGCCTTTCTCTCCTGCAGTTGTTTATATTAAGCATTTTACTTATATACGATCTAAACCAAGACTTATTCAGTGGTTTTGGGTATTACTGAAGAATGAATAAAAACATGTAATAGAGTCTGCAGTGGGCCTGTAAGTGGCCGACATCTTCCAGGGACTCTGCTCTATCTATCAGGTAAGCAGAGGGCCTGTGCCAGTGGGCAGGATAAAAAGTTGGAGTTAAGCTAAAGGAGCATAATGCGTTTTATCTAGAAGTTTGAATTTCACCACTCAGCAGAGTCAGACAGATTTGAATAATTATTCCAATGAATACTTCATGTCCTTACTTTCTTGATTACTTGGTAAGAAAGGCCAAAAGTCTGGAGCAAGGCTTTTATCTTACGTGCCAAAAAGAGCTTGTTTGACTGTAGCAGCTGAAGTAAGGGATGCTGGTGATACAGTTATTATGTATATGTACTACAAAAGCATCTTATTGAACCAGGAGTTTCGGTCCATTTGGGATTGTCATCATTAATAGACACACACTTTGCTGTCCCGTTGGATTTGAAGAGACGTCTGAAATGTGGAAGTGCTGTCTCTTCTCTTGCAGTTTTAAAAATCAGGAAAAAAGAGAACATGAGCAAAGCATTTGGAAATAACAAGTATTGTAAATGGTGATACCAGGCAGATGCAGCGTGACTTTTAAATAGATAGCTTCTTTGTCTCTTAAAAACAGGTATCTACGGCAAATGCTATCAGTATTCCATGAGGATCTGTGTACTTTGTTCAAAAATGCAGGAGATGAGAAGCGATAAGCGTACTGAACCTCGAGCTGTAATACAGCAGAAACCAGAGGGAGAGACGCGCTGGGGACAGTATTCCTGCGGATGGGTGGTGTATATGCTGTTGTATAAAAGTAAGGCATAGACGTTATTGAAAAACAAGTATGAGTATTGCCTTTTCCCAACATGCACCCTTTATAAAACATTACGTTTGTTTTTATGCTGGGTGTTTCTTTTCCCTCTGTCCAAACTTCCAGTAATTTCCAGTTAGTTCCCTACCCTCATCAGTCTTTTGTCTTGCTGTTCAGCTTTTTTAAGAAGTTGTCACTTTTTCTGCTTAATTTTTCATTTCTCTGAATCATTTTATTCAGTTTCCTAAATTTGTGAAAAAATATTCATTTTTCAGCCTTACTCTTTTTGTCTGGAATGGATATAAGGAGATGTTTAAAACAAAGCTATAGACTCCCTTTCCCACCTAACGGCTGATTCAGAACTGAAATCGGCTTACGTGGAGTTTGATTGGAATTGTCACAGGGACACCGAGTTGTCATGTTTCTTTCCAACATTCGTGCGTGTAATTCAGTTGTGCCTTGCTCCTGTGGTACATTTGTGTTTACTTACCATTATTATTAACTTAATGTAAAAAACCCGAACAGGAAACAAAACCCTGGCAGCAGGGGGACAACCAGGAGCCAGCTTTCCGCTTAGAGGAGCTGAATAAGTAGAGACGGGCACTTTTCTGGATCTCTAGTTTTATAAACCAACCTTTACAATCTGTTACAGAAATTTTTAGTAACTTTTAGAAATCATTTTGGACAGATCTGGAGAAACCTGTTTATTTTTAAAAGAAATGTTGATTGTTTGTATGCCAGCAAATACAGTAAATTTATTTAGAGAAATAAAGATCTGTAAAAGTAGTTTATAGGAGCTTGTGATGCTAGTCAAAGTAAACAGCATTTAATTTTAATGATGACCAATCTGACCTTTATCAATCATCTATCAATAAATTTTTGATTTGAGGTGTTAATAGGAATCAAAGTTGGACTTAGGGTAATTCATCTGATCCCATGTAAGGCATTTGTTCGAATTATCAGTGACTAAATTAAATTCAGGAAGTGTGAATGTGTTGAAAATCTCCTAAGTGAGCCTGGAGTCACAGAGCTGTCATTTTCTGCTAGTGAATCTATATACATTCTTTATTTTTGGCCCAAACTGGGAGTTGACAGAACTGGTTAATTGAAGGACTGTTATTTTTATGCTTCTGGCAATACTTACTTATCCAGATAAATGTCAGTTACCTAAACCCAAAAGACTAACAAATATTTTTGTTTAATGAACTCAGTGGAAAAAATGTAACTTTCTTTTCTGACAGGTTAAACACATTTGATAATAACAAATTCTATTGGATTAATTGTAGATCTTAAAATTTACAATCAGTAATTCACCTCTTCATCAGTGGATCTGAACCATTTCAGATTGTTTAAGAAAAATAATTAATTTCTTTGCTATATAAAGTCTAAATGCCTATAGTGTTTGCAAATAACAATGCTACTTCAGAATAAAGTAATTCTAAGGATTTTAGGGAGATTAAGGCATCCGCAAATGTCTATGAAGCAAGAATTCATTTTCACAAAAAAATTAGCAAGGAGGAATTTTGGATAGTGCGCTTGTCGCCTTTGCTATGATATCTTGAAAAGTACTGCTTGGGAAGTTGTGCCACAGCTGTCCTTTCGCAAATAGACTTTTCTGAAAAAAGTATTTAGGGTTGTGAATTTTTTAATCTCTTTTGAGCAGGGTAAAATTTGTGAGGGTAGGTTACAGCAGTTTGATTTATATTCTGCGGCCAGAATCTTACTTTTTCCCCTCATGGGAGCAGTTGTTTGCTGGAAATAACTTGTTTCTGTGTTTAGAAAACTGAAGTCGGTTGAAACTAAAGTGGAATGTAGTTTTAAGAGGTTTATGCTGGATGCCAGTCCTAAGGATCCTGGCCGGTGCCGTCTGCTTTGATGGCCTCCAAACCACACGTGCCTCCCTGTGGGTGACAGCAGCACGGCAATGTCCTAACCCACGTGCTGGCTCACGCGGCCACAGGCAGCCGCTGCCTGGGCTGCTCTGCTCTGCTCTTTGAGACAGAACCAGACTAATTATTGTTCTGTGTTCCTCTCCGCTCGTGAGACTTCTTTGCAGTTACCCCCGGCTGGAGTCTGCGTTGAGGTGGTACTCCATCCTTCTCGTGCTCTACGGCGATCCAGAGCTGATGCTCCCTCTTCCCCCAGTTAAGTTCTTCCTTTTGTTTTAGAACCTAACACATAGCTTTCCCTCCTGAGATCCCACTTACAAACAACTACTGTGCTAACTACGGTAAAGCTAAAGGCAATTCAGGCTTTCCCTCACCGTGATGCTCGTGTTCCTTAAAAGTCTTGGATGTGAAAGATCCAGAGAGATGCTGTGGGTTCTCTTTGTGTTTATCCGTTGTTCCGTCTCCGTGCTGGGACTGCCGAAGAGGCTGATGTACTGAAGCAGCTGCTGGAACTTTAAATTAAGAAAATAGTAACGAAGTGACGTGGAGGAAATATAGACAATATGCTGGCAGGCGTAGAGCCAAAATGTTTTTCTCAGCTTTAGGACCTCAAATATATTGTATTGCTAACTTAAAATTTGGTGAGTGGGTGGTGTTTTATTTTGTTCCGCCCCGTTTATATAACAGGTTTGTTATATACCCCCTCATTTTCACTGAATGTTTTCGTAAGTATTACGGGCCAAAGTTTATCTAAAAATATTTAACTAGTATCTCATACTGGTTTTAGTCTTACTGAAATCCTTATTGTATTGCAGGGTTTATCTGGAAAAAATTAAAAGCTTAATGGTGCAAATGCCTACATTTTTGCTCTGTAAGCCAGGCTGGAACTCAAGTGACTACAGAATTGCACAGATAAAAACTGGCAATTAGATTTTGTGTATTTCTTAAATGCCGAGAAACAACCAAATGACAAACCTAAAACTCATTCTGGATTACTGTCTTGTTTTAACCTGAATATCCCATTTCAAGTTAGTCTGCTCTGTAAGAAGTATAATTGATTTTGGAAATCAGGTTAACTATAGGAACAAAACAACTCGTCAATGTAGATGCTAAAAAATATTTTCAGTATGGTAAAAGTAAAATAACTACTCAAAATGCATTGCTTCTTAAGGTGCATGATTAAGAGTCTCCTTTTGTGCTTTGAGACTGTAAAATGAAAGGCGCTTTAATTGCAGAAGTATTACAAGGCAGGGAGTGGATTTTTCAGGATCTGTGGCAGACAGGATGTGGAAGTCTTTTCCAAGTGATGGGCATAGTCCAGAGTTATTGTTCCCAGGGACAAGTGATGTTGGGTTTCGTAACAAGTGGTAGCATTTATCAAAGGCTATTTGCTTGCCCAGCTGTTAAAACATCGCAGCAGTCAACGTAGCCTTGCATTACACTACAGCAATCCAGTTAGGAGGAATACTTCAGTAAGCGCACGAACAGCTCTGACGAGTGGCTTATATGCTAAATGCAATGCTCTGCGAGCGGCTACAAACCAAGCAGCTGTGTTACCGTGTTGATCTCTAGTAGTTTTACAGATCCTATTTTCTTCTTAAAGTGCTCATATACTTGTTTATCTATCCCTGTGCTGGTTACCAGCCTTTTACTGCATTAAACAATTTGACATTGTTTAATGTCAAAGAACATGAAATCATGGGAGATTTGGAAGCAATTTGCTTGGTTCTTTTATAACACAGTTTTTATTCCAAGAAGGACTTGATATTTGTTACATGTTTTGAACTGAAATTAGTTCCCTGGAAATGGATTTCAGCTTGCTGCTGTGAGCTCTGTCTGGTCTACTTTTATCTTGCAGTTTCTAGGAAAGCAGTTAGACGTTGCAGTCATAAGGGCCATAGATATGGTATGTTAAGAGACAAGAGAGAGGGAGAATTGACACACAGACTGCACCTCCAGTACCAAATAAGCTCGATATTTTACAGAAGATAGCATCTCTGTATATACCAAAAGCATGGTTCTGCAGCCTTCACAATAGCTGATTAGGCTGCTTGATAACTAGACTTTAATTTTAGAGTCTAACAAGTGGACTTAGCGATAACTATTAACTTGAATCAGTATTCTTACTGGGAAAGAAGAAATTTTCAGTATTCGAGACTTTATTGAAATTGGATCAATTCACTAGATGTACTTCATTTTACGGGCCTTTTTTGGCCAAGTTGCACTGAAGAACTCCATGCAAAGACTGTCTTACACGATCTACCCCACACGATTTATTACAGAGTAGGAAAGAAGGGCACAATCGCAATCTTTGCTGTAGGGCATTACAGCTTACTTTTGCTTGGAGCAGTCACAGCACACAGTGCAGCCTGCCAAGAGGCCACCATAACATCTAAGCGTACAATTAACTGCAAGTTTGTGAGTAATCTCGTCCTTTTTCAGTGGAGCACTTAAGCACGTCTTTATGGTTAATGATTAGGTACAGATGAAAGCAGTAAGATGATCTATGATTAAAGTTAAACATATATTTGTGTGCTTTCTTGAGGAGGAATGCAATTATTAAAACGTTATAGCACTGTGGGTCACTTCATAGTACTATGTTTTCCAGAATTAGCCATCAGATTCTCCAGTGGAGTAATTTAAAAAATATTCTGTATGTGTGAGGTTCAAATATGTTATTCTAAATTCTCTTACCTAGCTGTTTTGGTCTGGATTTTGTTAAGAGTATTTGCACTCTGCTCCTAGAATGAATCCAAAGTGCTGATGAGGAAGAATTAGGCTAGTTGAGGTCTCGATCCTAGACTCAGAATTTGACCATGTAATAGCATGGTCAAAATATTGTCAACCAACTTGTTCTTTACAGTAAGCACTTGTTGAAAGTGTGATTGGTAGTTGCCTTTGGGTGGAAAAAAGCACACCCTGCTTTTATGGGGGAAGAGGAGAGAATTCAGGAAAGATACTGCTTAAAATCACTTTGGGCTTTGAGTTGTAATATTTGTTATGTTTAGAAAATTTAGGTCTGAAATCCCACTCTGACACAAGCTTTATCAAGGCGATAGCCAAGGAGGCTGAAGCCAACTGTTTCAGCAACTTTTTTTCTCCATCCACAATGTTTTGCATAAAGAAGGCTGTATCATGTATCACTGCTACTGCTTTATATTTGTTACACTCTTCAGTCACCGTCTGTTTATCACTGCAGAAGCAAGCTAGTGGGATCAATAAACTTTTGGTCTCACCTGGTACATTTTTAGGTTGTAAAATGGATAAAAGTGAATGTCATCCAGATGAAATTGCAGAAAGGAAAGGGGAAGGGAAACTTTCCGTATCTTCAATTTCCTTGTGTAATAAACACCTAAAATAAGCAAACACAAAATGAAGCGCTGCTTTGTTCCCATATGCTTGGACTGGAAGGAAATGCATGTTAGCATATTTCTGGGCCAGGTCCTGATCTATTCCTGATCTACACTTTTTATTTTCCTGTGTTATACTATGTATGTATAATGCTATGGGGCTCAGAATCATATTCCACATACTAAATACAAAAATAAATCATACTGTGAATGAGCTTTCTTAATGGATACTCTAAGGCGAGATGCTGTGTAGATGATGGGGATTTTGCGGGTGGTGGTAGGTAGGTTAAAGTAGGCTTAGTCCACCTGTTGTCCTTTCCTAACAAAAAGTGCATTCTGACTTTTTAGTAACAGTTCTGGGTTCTATTGATGTTGTGACAACTTTTCCTGAGGCTGCCAGCAGACACACAAGTGACTGTGCCACAACCCCGTCCCTAACACCCTGACATACGTAGGAGAACCCATGAGGAGCTCCCCATGTAGCTGCCCTATTGGATTATTTTCGTGGCAACACGATCATTTTGTTGTTTGGAAAGGTTTTTTCAGTGCTGCTCTGCTGCTACTAAATGGTATGTAGAAAGCAGAGAGGGAATGGTCACCTTTGGCCCTCTCTTTCTTTAGTGTTGTCTTTGGCAGACCAAAAGTCAGCAAGCAGTCTTTGTAACATAGGCAAACAATTACTAAAAAAAAGGATGTATTACATGAAATTTTCAAACTGTTTCATTCAAAAAATTCAGCCCTTTTTCTTTGAAAGTCAGGCTTATTACTAGCTTGTTAAGAATAATTTATTCACTTTGAAGCTTTCAGTGAAATATGGCTGATCTTACACCTGATCTTCAAAAGTTCTTTCCATTTGTTTTATTAAATATATTGTCCCTTCTGTAGCTTTATGACACAGAGCATTTTAATCCATGTGAAGTGAAGAAAGAAATGGAATGGCGTGAGAGTTATAAAACATTTTGTTTGTTTGTTTTTGTTCTTGGCATACATTTAGTATTATCTGTAGGACACAGGTTATAAGATGCAGGATTAAAGAGAGGCCTAAACCCCAAACTGTAGGAATTTCTGAAATCCAGCTGTGAATTTTCTCTGAAGGCTGGATCTTAACACCAACCTCACAAGGGTATGATAATCTAGAGTTTTGCTTCTTCACTTGTCTCTGTTTATAAATTGGTGAAGGGTCTGGTCTCTGTCCTAGAACAAAACCATCTCTTTGTTGACACTAAACACAAAACAGATTTTCTAAAGGTTTTTTTGCAGAGCTGAACTAGAAAGAGGGACTAGAGCTGCCTAATTTTACACTGGGACTTCCTGCTGGTCAAGCCTTAATATTTGTAGAGCCTGTTACATTTCACCAATTCCAAATCCCTACCAGCCCTTCCCCGGGTCTAACCTGCTTCAGAGGCCATCCTCTCTCTTCTGCCTAGTCAGGAGAGAAGGTAGAAGTCAGAGAAGCAGAGGCTGGAAATTCTAAAGGCATCTGACCAACTTTATAATGTAAGAATTTATATCAAGAGACAAAGTGATAAATCAATATTTTTCATTCCTTATGCCAGAATATGAATAGGCAAGAAATCCATAATGGCTTTGTGGGCTCTTTCCCACAGGATCCCAGATAGCTCTGCTGCCTTGGTACACTGGAGAAAACATGCTGCATTAAATAAATTTGATGGAAAATGTGTTTTCATTGTGCATCAGTTTAGGATATTAATTCTGACTGAATCACATTCTGTTTTCTGGATGCATTTACTGAATGCCACTATTATGTTGTAACACTATTACAGACTTTTATTCTAGGTAAAACTGCTTACACATTATTTGTGATATTTATTTGGAGACAGATGATGGAAAAAACATGTTAGATAAGACTGAATTATGTTGCCAGGCTGTAGAGTCTCAGTATTTATCAACTGAGACAGTAGAGAACAAGTTAAAAGCAAAATTCATACTCTTCTTACAGTCTTAATTTTCCACACTGTTGTCACTCTCAAAATGACGTTTCATATTCTGATACTTAAAATTTGATTCACATTTTTTCCCAAGTAAACATAATTTTTAGGTTGTTACTGGGTTTCTTGTTTATTTTTGTGGACCTACTTTTCCACAGCAGACATGGTTAAATGGCTTCAGGGAAGACAACAAAATTGCAATGGGATTTTTCGAGGCGCAGTCTGGACTGTGAACAGGGACGTGCACTCCTCTGTCCTACTGCCTGGGCAGCGGCTCCTCTCTCATCCAGGGGTTTCTCACACCTAGGGAGAGAGCTCAGCTTCAGGCCAGGATCTCATCGGCAGCCCTGTCACATGCCTCGAGCCCTCCAGGATTTTTTCATTCCTCTCAACAGGCGCTGCTGCACAGGAGCCTGCAGCCCGCAGACACTTCAGTGCAAATTTGGGCTCTTTCCTATCTCCCCTTTCTTTCTGAAGCAATGTAAACCTAGTGTCCTCTCGAGGTCTTTACATAGACAGCTTTTAGGTAAATATTTCTTGAACTTGTACAAAGAACAAGAACCATTTGGCTTATTTGTCCTCCTGTGACTTGGAAGCATCCAACACTTCAGCCCACCTCCAGAGGGAGAAATCAAGGCATGCCAAGATTTGGAATCACTGGCAGCAGCTCAGCTCCTCCACAGGGCAGGGAATGGAGAAGTCCCTCGTAACAGGTATTTGCCTAACAAGAAAACTGTCAGTATTTACCTAACAAGAGGCAGTCATGAGTTCATCCAGCTCTGGTAACCAGCTGCACTTCTAACCCACAGTCACAGCTCCTTTGCACTCCTGGTCCCTGATGACCTGGCTGCTGCTTTCTTAACCCAAGAAGCATCTGTGGTTTCTGTCTAATCTGGGGCCAAGCTACTCCATGTAATTTCATAGTGTACTACTGTACAAAGTTGATCTAGGTGTGATGGGGAAATGAAATTATCTGTCTGGCTGGCACATTACAAAACGGGGTATGTTAGGTGGAGTCTGTGTTGCCTTGGTTAGTGGTGAGATTCACTTAGTGATGTCTCCTTGAAGAAAAGTGTTACCAAGACATCTTATTCAGCAGAAAAGTGGTTAGTATAAAATTACTCCATGAACGCTTCAGAACGAATTTGAATGAGCAGGCTGAGCCTATGCTGGATCAGCACTTTACCTTGTATGACTGTGTTGGTTTTGATCCAGCACTGACAGCTTTAAAGCCAGATTTACGGTACTGTTAAGCCACAAACTTCAAAAGCTATCTTTAATTGAAGGGAAGTTTAATGTGATATATGCAGAAGGAAAATCGTTAATCAAAGTTGTCCTACATTTGGTCTATGAATGGAAGAAATGTTGTAGTAGAGGCTCCTAAGGCTTCATTTATTTGCATTTATTTTAGCCCATTCTCCTCCACACCCACTAGAGGAAAGTTCTGCCAGGATTCCCTCTGTGGTTTATTTAAAACTGTTAAACCTGTGGCAAAAAGCATGTCACACGTAAACCAAACACCATTGTTTAATTTAAGGAAGGATTTCTGGGCTAGATAAAGAGGCAGATCTAGTTAGAGGAGAGGAAGATGGGCCTGAGGAAGAGCAAGGGCTTGGAAGAGAACAACCTCAAGGAACAGGTGTTGGTATCAGGAAGAAAATAGCACAGAACCAAAGAGAAGAAATGAAGAAGAAAATCTCAGTTTTATAGCTCTGGCTTGCCATTTTTTAACATAAATCAAAATAGGGAAGGGAGTTTTTGAAAAAAAGTGTAATACGAGTTCCTGTTGTGTCCTATATGGTCTTATTCCTACTTATGTTTTGCATTTTACTGTTATGCTTCTAATGCTGTAATTGGTAGGAATCTAATTACATTGGATGAAGCTGTGTCTTTTTGAAGAAGTAATTTACGTTTAAACTCTTGTGGCGTGTATGTGTTTTGTCTTTGATGTCCTTTGATTAGTAATTGCAGCTCTTGTTATCAAATGTTAGATTTAAAGCAAAGCACTTTCATATGTCTCTGCTTACTTATATTTTCTTCTCCTTACTTATATTTTCTTGACAAGTCTTCCACATGGTGAAACATTCTATAATTTGTCTGGTTAAGATAACCAAAATTACTTTTTAAAATATTGTCCTGTTTTTGAGAGATGAATACAAGATCTTCAAATTTATATGATCATTACAGATACAGATGAATGTGAACCCACTGAGTTTGGGCAGAAAAAACCCTGTGATTTAAAACATTGTTCTGGGTATGCAGATGTTCTCTCTTCCTGTGCTGTTGTATACTTAATATATTGCTGTACAACGTTGTGTACACAACTACCAAGAAACAGTGTATTGCATATGGATATTGCAAGAGCGTAGGTTCTTATTTCTCCCTCCTCCTAACTGGGGAGCAGAGTGATGTCTCAAGTCAGAAAAGGTTTGAAAACTTTACCTTGCCTGTTATGACTGCTGAGTCCGTATGTTTAATCCATCCTAAACATCACCGTGTCCATACTGAGCTTCTCTCTGCTTCAGCTCATTCTTTTAAACTATTACCATTACAAAGATACTTACATTCATAAACTTTTATTTCCAAGTTATATTTCTGTTTCAAAAAAGTGTATTTCTGGGTGACTGTATCCCAGGGTTTCCCGGTGAAGTCAGTATGTTAAGAAAATGTTGTACTTTACATCTACTATTTTGTTTAAACAGTCCATAATTTTATAAACAAAACCATAACTTCTTTAACATTCTCATCTTCTGACATGAATGTGCCTTCTTTTTTTTTTTTACATTATCAAGAAATTGTGCAAAAAACTAGTATTATAGCACTGAAATATAACATCAGCCATTTCCCTCCTTTTTATCAGGAGGTCCATGTAAACACCAAAGGCTGGAAAATAGTTTCTGAAAAGCATGGCTATGTTTGTTTATTCTGCCAGAAGTGACAAAAAAATGCTGCCTGAACTTTATCAAAACAGTAATTTCAAAATGTGATTCCTCAGAGAACAAAACATCCATTTAACATGTTACTGCAATTTCAGCAGGCCTATGTGCTTCCGGATTAATTTACATTTTAAATTGTCCTGAAAGCATTAATTTACTGAGCTAACATGGGAAGTACAGATGAAAGAGCTATTTAGATTGTAAATGGTACCATCTAGTTTCAATGTAGGAATGCTTAATGGCTTTAAAATACGTAAAGGCTAATTGTCCTACAGATTTTGTAACCAGTCTTGTTAGTGATGTTCAGTTGTACTATTCGCAACATTAACTGTTATGTACATGATAAACATGAGTCAGCCATATAAGTAACACTTATACGTGTTACTTGTTCATTCTTTGAACAAAATCAACCCAGTTAAAAACTGCTGTGCCAAAATTATTCAACTCCTATTAACAAATGGTCAAATATTAAAGCAGCTATGAAGAACAAATTCATTGCAATACTTGTATGTATATTTAAAGTCTGAAAATAGGAACGTCAATTTGAAATCTTCAGTAATTTTTGGCAATTGAATTATGGCTACAGCCAAGATGTTAGTGTGCATTTCTGAAGTATAATTTTCTGGAACTCTGATGCAACTCAGGTAAATTTGAGTACTAAATAAATTAATCCCAAGTGATGATGATTGTTTGCTTACATAATGTCTTTGCTCTTTGTTACTTTACTTCCTTCTTCCCTCTCTGTTGTGCACTGTTAGTGTATCAAATGTTTGCCCGTCTTTGACCCATGTAGCTTGTTTGATGGATAGCACACAAATAATCATTAATTGTTGGATCTCATTAATATCATCAAGGCAAAGAGAAGAAGAATAAAAATGAAATTTCTTACTCCAGTGAACTCAGTGGCAGAATTTCCTGTGAGAAACTCCCAAGTTTACAGAGCCTAACAGGTTCGTTACTAGGGCAATATCTTAAAGTCCTCATATCTTTATTTTTTTTTGTACTGTTTTTGCTTGTGCTTCCAACCTTCTCTGTCCTGTGGCGGGTGGTACGATCTGGTGATTTGAACTGGGAAGCAGGAAGCAAGTTCTTTTGCAGACTCTGCCAAAAAAGTCCTTTACTGGAACTTTAAAAGTGAATATATCCTATTTTTTAAAAGATTGAAGGGTGTAATAGCATTGAAGTCCCCAGGTACTGTACTCTGTAAAATAAATGATACACAGAGAGATAAAAAAGTCATTCTAGACATACTGGAAGATAGCGTGATTTCTGAGACCAGGCAGGTCAGAACAGTAACGTGAAGGCTCGGGACCGGTTTTATCATTTTTCCTTTCAGGTGCAAAGCCAATAGAGCATTATTGTGCATTTGCAGCGTTGGTATTCTAAAAATATGGAGAACAATCAGACCTTAAAACCAGCAGTAATTTTTACAGGCTGTCATGTGGTTTGAGGACGCCTCCACCAAAGGGTTCTGTGCTGCTCCTTTTAGTAACCCGAGCATAATTTTCACTCCACCTCTATCAGGTGGGGCTTGAGTTTGGGGCTTTGAAAGCTGAAGTTAAATGAAAACTGTTTTGTATTACAGGACGGTCCACATTTTGCTCTGATCTCTCTCTGTCATGTCTCAGATCATAAAGATTGCTTATGCCAAAGCTTGTATTTAAACAACAAGCTTCTGTCTGCAGCAAGAAAATATCTTCTTCAATATACAGCTGGCTTCATGCGTTTGATTGGAGGCTTTTCTACTTTGATGGATGAACTGTATATGAAAATTTTACTTAGGAGTTGATGAAAGTGCAAGTAAATATGACGTAAAGCTGAATGTTGTTGAGAAACGCTGCAGTTACATGCAGTGCCTCTTCCCCATGGAAGAAGTTACTGTTAGACTGGCCTTTTTTATGCTTATTTCTAGAGTGCTCTGGGGGAGTGGATTTTTAAATTCATCCATAACAGAGCAGATATCAGAACTATACCTAGCCATTAATAAAATCTGCTGGGAGAAGAGGCAGGTTTCATAACGAACTTTTGGACGGCAATCTCCATCATGTCAGAAAATCTAAGTGACATTTGGGTTTAATCTGTTTTCTCTGGACAAATATTTGTATATAAATTTAAAAAAACCCACAACATATTTCATGTTGGTTTATGGGCAGTAAAAATCTTCTAATCCTGCTTGTTCCTGATGAGCAAGAGTATCTTAAAAAAAATCATTGAAATTTATGACTATGAATACAGAGATGCAGAATACATCAACTTTGTTAATTGATTAATAATAAAGAGAAAAATAAATGGTGCCTATAGGTACATGTGTTCCCTCTGAAATTTATACCCAGCTTCATGGATGCAGCAGACTTCGTATGATTTAAAATGTAAGCTTATATTTAAATTGTTTTGATGAAAATGTTTTAGGTATTTATAAAATTGTATAGTAAGTCATCCACAGCTGGGTCTGAATGTATTCCTTGAAATTATTTATTTAGGTATGCAATTTTTTTATTTATTGACTTTATTTATTTGCTATGAGTGAATCCCACACAGCTGGTGCTGTTCTCTCTAATTAGGAGTGCAGGAGATAGCAAATGGTGAGAACAGCTCTATTCTCCCCAGCCAGGATGAGGATGTTGTGGTGTAAGAGCACACAGCCCCTGAAGTGTCCAGCCGCAGCAGACTCCCTGCATTACTCGCAGACGCGGTTAATCACTGAAGCAAGCAGATAAGAACCAGCAAGCACCTGTTTCCTATGCTTTTGCTCTGAACAGGTCTTCAGGGAGTTGTTTCTACATCCAAAATTTGCTGAAAACACAATCAGTGCCACTCATCAAAGTTTTGCTTTATATTTTCTTCTCCAGGACGTCTAGTGAGATGAAGGTTTTAACACATGCCCATTTTATTTTTTGGTGAAAGAGGGCTGCGCATACCTAGTACCTTCTCCTCAGAGACAGCTTTTCCTGCCTGCTTGCGTGTGTAAGGACGTACCGAGCCTCTATGAAAGAAGGCTTTGATGCGTCTCAGTTAATATAAGTAATAAAATATTATTATGCAGTCATATTATGTTTCCTTCCTGTTTGCACAAGGATAAGTCACCTGTTCAAAATTAAAATCCTTGTCTTCGTGGTGAAAGCGTTTTCTCCTCCGCACCTGGACAGCCAGCACGTCGGTCCTATAGGTTACCGACCTTGCCACCCAGGTGTGCTGGGGCCCTCTAAATGGCTGAACGGTCGGGGAGGCCTCTGTACCCGTTGCCAAAACAGCCCAGCTGACCTTGCTGAGGGCCTTTATTACCGCCTGGAGGCAGGGCCGAGCT
>NW_010551407.1:0-17658 GCF_000687285.1 Phaethon lepturus
ACACTCCCACCCAGCTTGGTGTCATCTGCGACCTTACTGAGGGAGCACTCAATCGCCTCGTCCAGATCATTGATAAAGATATTAAACAAGACCGGCCCGAAAACTGAGCCCTGGGGAACACTGCAAGAAGCCTTCTCCGTACTGTTCTGCCATGAACGTCACGGCAGGCTGAGTGGACCAGACCTGTGTATTCTCCTCAGAGCCAGACTGTCGGCCGAGACACCTACTCCGCAGCAAACAGAAAAGCAACCAGCCGAACTAGGCTTCTACCAGCAGGCCCTGAGCAAATGTGGCCTTCACTCCCCCTAACTTAACGGAAACATGGTAGCATGACAATTACTTCAGAGAAAAGCTGGCACCGAATAGCGAAAAAAGGTGGCGTAGGCATCATTAAATGGAACAAAGAGGAAGAAAATATAGACCTAGTGGCAGTAAAGACTTTGCAACACAGGGCTTTTTCTCCCTGCCTTGCAGAGACACTGCTGGGGGGAATAGGCTGTCCCTGCCTGCCAGCCCAGGCAGCTGCTTGGTAGCCACCCTCCGGGGCTGCCCACTTGCTGAAAGGGAATTCAACTCAAGACCCTACGTATAGGAGCTGCATGCACCAGGACCCTCTTTTCTCTTCCCCAGCTCAGTGGAGCCATATCGCCACAGATGCCTTCCACCAGTGAGCTTTTGGGGACTCCCTTCCAAGTGAGGCTTTTACTAGAGTGGATGGGGCTGCGTAAAAAAAAAAAAGGAGGGAGAGGGAGGGGGGATCTCCCACTCTCTCCCCAAGCAAAGCAGTTGCACAGCTGCAAAGGCTGTCGCAGACCATGCCAGAAAGGACGTGAATGAGCACTGCTACTCTGTCAGCATGGTCCTTTGTGCTGAGCCCAGCTCATCAGAAAGAACCAGACTAAAGCATCCGGATGCACAGCTATTTCATAGGCGTGCAGGGCTACACCGTTGTAGTCTTGTTTGCACAGACGCTTCACTGTGAAAGATCGAAGATTTGAGAAGCCCAGATGTGTGTCCGTGCATTTAATCAGCTACTAAGGTAGCAAGGTAGACCATGTAGCCTATCAATATTTTTTAATTTTAAGCCCTTAAAAAAAACCCAATCCCTTCTACTTGAAGTACAATGCCTTCTTAACGCAACGTGTGGGAAGAGACAATGTGTCGAGACCTACACGTACCATACACAACAGATGTTCTGAGCATGACTTGTAAGAAACCCACTCAAAGTACAAAAAAGTACCCAAATGCCATACCAAATCTCCCCCTAAGGTGACAGTGTTCTATTTACAAGAAAATACTGCTTCAGTTAAAAATGCTAAAAACCACTCTCTTGAGTTCATATAAAAATAATCATGTCTATGTATGCACACATGTATTTACATACATTTATGGCTTTCACATGCTTCAATCTTCTCCAATAAATGAGGAAATACAAATACTCCATTACTGCTCTTTCTCCTCCTCAGGTTTTTCAGCTTCTGCTTCTCCAACTGATAAGGTGCCACTACCATATTTTTTCACTCGGGTTTCTACTCTGGCAAGTCTCTGCTTCACCTTTTGTTGAGATGAGGTGTATTCTGCCAAGAGCCTTGCAAATCTAGTCTGCAGTGTATCCAGAGCTGTTTCAAGTCTTCCTACTTTTTCTTCCAAGTCTTTTGGGTCAGCTCCTGCTTTTGCTGCTTCCTCATCTATTAAATTGTCTTTCATCAGAATTTGTCGCCCTTTCTCTTCCAGAGCCTTTTTGGCTTCTGGATATTCTGTGAGGGCTTCCATTAAATCATCTTTCGACAAGCAGAACAAATCAGAATAACCAATACTCTTTATGTTCGCTGTCCTCCTGTTGCCAGATTTGCTACCTTTGATGTTTAGTATGCTGATTTCACCAAAGTAGCTGCCATCACTTAGGACTACAAATTGGGTTATGCCATCATCGGCCACCACAGCCAATTTTCCCTCTTTAATAATGTACATTTCTCTCCCAATATCTCCCTTCTTGCAAATGTAGTCCCCAGGACTGAAGACCGTAGGTTTCAGTTTCAGCACCAGCTCAATGAGAAGTCCAGCTTCACAATCCTGGAATATACGCACTTTCTTCAGTGTGTCCAAATGGACATTGATGGCAATTTCAGCCTTCAACTTGTCAGGCAGATTTTTGAGAACTTCCTTCTCATCCACTGTTTTCTTGTTTGTCCAGAGGTAATCAAACCACTTAATAACCCTGGCTTCCAAATCCTTAGTCACTTTTCGGAAATGCATGTACTGTTTAATGGAGTCCACTTTGGCCTGGAACTCTGCCCTGGAGGCATTCATGTTGGAAATCATGGAGCCCACGTTACCGACAATGGTAGCGAAGATCAACACACCCACCAGGAAGTCAATGACCACAAAGAGATATTCTTCATCTTTCACCGGGGGAGGTGTTTCTCCAATGGTTGTCAGTGTGAGCGTTGACCAGTACAGACTGTAAATGTACTTTCGAGACAGGCGCCCATACTCCGGAACGGACACATTGGGGTAGACCCAAGAGTCAGTTCCAAATCCGATGAGCTTTGAAATTGCGAAGTATATACACGCATTCCAGTGGATGATAATAAGAATGTATAAGACAAGATTTCCAATACGAAATATGTTTGGATAATTTGTCCTGGTTTCGGTACGGTCAAAAAACTCAAAGAGACGAGAAATCCTCAGCAAGCGGTTAAATCGCAGTTCAGGGTACCTCAAACCAAACTTCAAATATGCCAGGTCTGTTGGCAGAAGAGACAGCACATCCAGTTTGAACTGCATAGTTTTGGTATAATTATCTCGTAATTTCTTTTCATCCCGAACTAGCAAGCCTTGTTCAAGGAAGCCTTCAAAGAACAAAAATACACATTTTACTTGTTAGAATAAAAATACCACCCGCAGTACTGAGTGACTTACATTTCACGTACCCGAGAACATTAAAATTTGTACTGTTATGCATACATTGATACACTATGAGTTCATTTAATGAAAATTATTTAATCACAAATGTAAATATTTCAATTAAGTTTCAAAGCTGATATAAAATGATAATGAGCAATGACTCTATTATTTCCACAGTGCTCGCTGCAGTTTTCCACCCTCTTCTGGGACAGCTGTATCCTTTCCTTTTAGGTATCTTTGCAATAAGAAAGGGGAGATTCAAATGTCTCATTTTTCATGAATCATCGGCAGGAGTCGTAACTAAAATTAAGCAAGTGTTAAGCAATTGTGTATAAAATCAGAGTGGAATATTTTAAAATAAATACCAAGAATATGTAGCTATAATGGATTCTTGGAAACTTTTTCTGAATAATATAGATAGCTCAGAGATAAAGAAATCCAGTCGTCCCCACCAGCTCAAGCCATGCTCTTCTTCTTGTGTCCAGTGTCAAAGCTGACAGGATTTTCCTTTTCATTTGGGGAAAATGGTTTGCACTTTTTTTGTGCTTCTAGCGAGAGAGCTACTGAGCAGAATTTTGTATATTGGTATTTCTTCATTCAAAAGACTTTGGAAAGTGTTAGATGTTAAAAAATTATGAGAAGACATAAACTGCGGTAAGATACCTTAAAGCAAATTGTATATGTGTAAGAGTTCTCATAGAAAGGCTGCCCGAGCAGTACAGCTGCAGTTGCTGTTTTGTACCTCTGAAAGCTCAAGCCATTGAAAACGTCCCACAGGGAACAGCCTATGCACTGCAAAATACTTGCTGCAATTTCAAGTGGCGATGTCCAACTGTCTGCCCACTAGGCCAGGCAGGAGGGAAAATCCACCAAGAAAAAAGCAAAACATTCCCCGTGTATCAGGGATTATCACATTTTGCTAATCCCTTAGCAATCTACAAGCAGCAGCTTGCTTAGGGAAGCATCTGCTGAGGAAGACCAAGCTTCATTTCTTTGTGCCCTACAGGGCACGGCTGTATTTCTGGAATGTGTGCGTATCTGTACAGTTGCCTCATGTGTATGTGTGTATCTGTCTTCGGGTATCTGCAAACCTGATGGTGACTACAAATGGAAGTAGTACCTGTGCCACGAACACATCACCTCCCAGAAAACTGCTGAAAACGCTCGTCAAATATGCCCTTATTAACAGAGTTATGCAACTGAACAGAAAAGTTGGCCAGGGTGATGAATTTCTGACTCACAACTGTTAAAAATGACTTTGAAAACAGCTGCCTCCTGAAGGGAGATAAAAGCCCCTCAGCTCTTTTTTGTCCCCTCACAGAACTGAAGCCCTATAGTAAAACCTTTTGAAACCATCAAAACGCGGCGTATGCTAAACACAACCAGCTGCTGAGAGACATGAATCTTTTGTGCTTCACAGCGCAGAGTCACCAAATCGGTGAAATACAGAGCAGCGGGCCCTGCACCAGTTCAGGACTGCACCACAGGGAAGCTGACGTGGATCGCAGCAGTTGCGGGGCTGCCTAGATCCCAGTCCGGAGCCAGTCCCTGCCCTTAGACAGCAGGGAAGTCACGCTCTTCCCCAAAGGCTCCCAGGACCTCTGTCTCCAGGGCAGATGGACCCTGCAGACTTACAGGAAAAGGCAGCAGGCACAGGCAGAGCCAGGAGGGGTTGTTAAGGGAGTTGACAAAGATGTCAGCACCTAAAAGAAGCAACTTCCTTCTCCAAGTGCCTGAAACTGCAGCAGACACCTGCACTGAAGCATTCAGGAGATCTCTGCGGCAATTCTGCAGTTCCAATCCAGGCCTGCAAAGCCAAACTTCTAACCACGCTTTAACAGCTATACAATCATTATCAGGACAGCCCATGGGAATTTTGTAACTTGCATTGTGTGGACATGCCAAATTTTTCTCAGTTCTTTCCCATTACAGTAACAGATATAACTGCAGAAGAGAAATTTAGTTGGCACAGTTGACGTTTTAACTACACAAAGAAGATAATGCCCCCCCACGCCACCCCAAATACAGCAGTCTCGCGATTTAGGCTGCTGTCTGAAATAATAGACTTTCCTGTTGAGCAAGGTACTTGCTAAGTTTAAGAATTTGGCTTGCCACGACTCGTGTGCTTCCCAACGTGACAGCATTTTCAGCCTCTGTCTTGTAATTATGTTTACAACTTGTCACAAGCCATAATTAATGTCAAGCTGTCAGCGTGATTTAAAAAAAAAAAGTAAAAAAAAAAAAGTAAAAATCAAAGATTCTAAAAGAACTCTCATTTTTATAATGATCAGTACAGTTCTGGACCCTTTCAAGGGACATTTTGGGGCTGCATCTGTACCAGTAAATAGAAGAAGCTAGGAAACGTTTTCTGGCCCCAAGACCAGCTACCATGACAGCATCTATTCACGTGTAAGTTCTCCCAGCCCCCTCCAAAAATGGCACCCCGCACAACACCCAACCTCTGCTGTCCTTCCAGCTGTGCCCAGACACTGCCTGAGAGAGGGCTAGCTGGCACAGACTGAAGTGCATGCACCAAAGTACATCAAGGACTATTCTAGCAATTTAATGGTATGGATCACTACATTATTGCTTAGCCCTACATTATGACCTTGTCTAGTTTAAGACGGGTATCCCCTTTAACGCTAGAATCTGTATCAGCCTGTCCGGACTACAGAAACAGGGACACGAAGCTGAAGAGAACCACTTCACACATGACATGGCACGGTCCTCACAGATTCTTTAGGTTCACACTTCCTTCAGGAAGCCAGGACCTAAGCAGAGGTGCCTGGGTTAACCCTATACCACCACCAGGCAGTGGAAGACCTGGGCAGGACCTCGCAGCGGCTGCAGGAAGTACAGCTGGTGGCATGGGTGCAGCGTTGCCGGTTCCAGGCAGGCTGGAGGCTGAGATGGGTACCAGGTCTTTGCACTTGACCAACTCAGTAATCACTTCTGAGCAGGACGCTGCACAACTTGGCTAAGAAAGCAGCACTTGTGGGGTGCAGTTGGTTTCTTGCCCAGTCTAATGAGCTCAAGCAATATATCATGCACAGAGTGCTCATGACATGCAAAGTGCCTTATTCTCCCTTCCCAGGCAGCCTGTTACAGCAGCTATTCAGTCAGTGTGCCTATTAAGCACTGACAGAACTGAATTTAGAAACAAGTGAAATGCAGGTGTTGGGATGCCCAGCCTTAAAACAATCTAAGCTGGTCAGACAGATCTCTTCCCAAAGCCTCCACCCAAAAGCTGGGCTCTGCCAGAGACGGAATGCTACACTGGTCAGACCCCACAGGGGAATTTCTGTTTCCAGTGTTTACATCCATGTTATACCTGAAAACACTGTAAAACCCCAGAAAGACTCACCTGTTCTGAATCTGACAAACATGTCAAGAATATAGATGATATCAGAGCCATAATCCAAGAACAGCCATAATTTAATATGGTCGATTTGTAGCTCATCAAAGCAGGCTCTAAAGAAACAAAGATACACACACACAAAAAAATTACACCACTGCATAAGCAGAGTAATTGCAATATGTGTCCTGGCAGCATGCTGGTGCACATTAATCGCACTGAAAAATTAAGGGCAGCATATCTCCATTCCTAGACATCTGCACACTAGAGCTCTGTCTAAACAGACACTAGGATCTTTCAGAATTCAAAGGTGTTTAGGCCAGAAGCAAAACTCAAACACATGTATGTCACACAAGTGCACTTATGATAGAATATACACATTCCTACAGTTAAGCATGCATCAGATTTCATGGGATACACATCTCCATTAAGATAATTCCCAAGTAAAAGACTTGATTCTGAGCAGCAAGCCATTCTCATCTCTCCCTGCCCTCTGACACAGCCTAAGTGATCCATTTCCACAGCACTCCATTACTTTGACTCAAACGAATTTCCACATTTTATAAAGGAAACTAAATATTCTAGTAAAATCTTCCTGCCCTTCAAGCATCTATAGATGCACGGTATTAATTTAAGATGACCCAACACTGCCCACACCCCTCCCTTCTGTTCTCTGCTGGGTGATGAGAAGATCTGTCTCTAGCAGTGGTCTCTGCATATCCGAGTATCTCTATGGTCATCTCCGAGCCTACAGTGGCCCAGGCACTGCAGCTAGCCAGTAGGTGGCACACAGAGGCCACAGCCAGCGCTCATGAGGACACTTGCAGCAAGTTACAACAAATTGCTTTTAGACGAAAACTTAAAAAAGAAACACTGGCCATCTATTCCCTGTAGTATGGATATCGTATATGCCTAAGGGTATAGGAACTGTAACTGTGCTAGGTAAGCCACCCAGAAAATACCGCAGGGAGATATGAGGACGATTTACATAGGAAACATAATGAGACAGTAAATTTGAAACCTAAAATTATTATTAACTTAAATCCATACCTGCACACTAGCATACACCAGTTGTACAACACAGGTACTGCAATTATGGTCAGCCAGTTGTAGTAAGTATTGCTTGAAGGATCTATCACAAAGATCTCTTTTTTCTTCCTGAAAAGTAAAACATGCGGATTTACACTGGAAATGTAATGAAGTGTCCTGCTGGATCTCCCTCTTCTGGAGGCTGTTCATCTCATCATGAATTCACAGCTGCCTAAGAAGAGCAAGTATCCACGCAGGCAGCTCCAGATGAGATACCAAATACCAGCTTCATCCCATCTGACATGCTCTATTTATCTACTTGACCCAACTTTGTAAAAATTAAGTAAAAGAGTGGAAAGAAAAACACAGACATTCACACTGCCCAGGCTGAAAACCACGGCCTTTCTGCATATGACCCCCACTGAAAAAAAGTAAAACGTTAGATGTTTCTTATCATCATTCCAGCTAGAAGGCTATGGACCATTGCTAGAGAAAGAGCCTTCCTTTGCAGACTAATTTTGATAGTTTTGGCAAATCCTATTATGGAAATAACTGTATGAGCACGCATTTAAACAAGTAAAACACCTATGTATTCAAATACATCTTTACACAAGGAAGACTCTGTGTGTGCATACACACATAGAAGTTTGTGACTAGGACTAAAACACGTATTATTATGTAAACGCAAATTTCACACATTCGCAGTCCTGCCTCCCTAGGCCTCACAACAATGAAGAGATGCTAAATGAAGGGTACAGGCCTGGAATTTAAAGAATATTTAAAGAACAGCATGGCTAATGGCACACGTAGAGTATGCTCAGAAGTGCCCTTCTGCAGCACAAGATAGGTTGATAGGGACTAGACAGCAATTAGACATGTTGTATGTAATCAGAGGAAATATGTACTAGTGGATTGTGAAGTCCACAGCTGCAGAAGTTACTCCAACAGTAACCTGTGATACTGTGATCTGTGAACTGTATAATAGCGTGGGGAATATATGTCATCAGGCAATGCTTGCATATGTATTTGCGTGACTCTTCCTAATCTCCAAGAATGTAAATATATTAAAAAGTAATGATAATTTATTTCTTATTTGTGTGTATTTCTGGCATTATCCCTGCTATCAGATGAATGTCCAGATTATAGTGTTAGTAAAGGAAGTAGCTTTAATCTAAAAAGTATTTACTTTGCCATCTTCACAACAGGTTTTGAGCCATTTCTTCTAAAAAACTTGTCACGACCTCAAAACCAGTGATGATGAAATATGGCCTTCATATGACAGAGTACGTTACCTTCTAGACATTCCAACACTTATTTTCTTTGCTGCAATGGTTTAAAATGCTAAAATACTGTAAAGCTCAGGCTCTCACTACATAGTAATTGAAGCCAAAAGAGAATTGTTAGAACAAAGGCTTTCTAAGCAAACAAAGCTTTAATTAAGAAAGTCAAGACCTTGAGATTAAGCCGATTCTATTGGAATCCCCATGCCTACATATTATATGCCACCATATACATACATATAAACTTGTGGTATATTACTCTAACATACTCCTCAACTGTGAAGTCCACTCAAATGCATTCTCTTTTTATAGGCTATCAATCATTGTTATTTTTAATGACTGATAATACCAAACTGTACTATGTTTGGGTCAGCTTTGGGGGAACAAAACAAGAGCAGGATCCACTTCTGACAGAAGCATTCAAACGATCTCATTTCGTTGCAGAAATACAGCATCTCGGAATCAGCAGAAACAAACTTTAGTGATCACTAGTAATGAACTACACCATATTAAGTAATTAAATATGCTAGTCAGTGTAATTACCAAACTTATTAGTAAATCTGTAATTTTTTGCTCTTTGTCCAAATCAGACTTCAGTTTCATCTGCTCTCAATCATTATAAACATTCTGGAACAATGAAAAGCCTATGCAGATCTGCAAAGCAGGCTGCTATCCTAAAATGCCCTCATAGTAAAGAAGGGATCTTCAACAGCAAATCAAAGTGACCAGAGGTAGCTGAATCCCCTTTTGCTGACCTAGGAAGCTGTTCATGACAGGTCGAAACACAGGTCTTAGAGATGCAACAAGTTTGTTGAGCTGCTGTACCTTTCCAAAGGGGAAAACATATTAAAGATTTGACTGGATAACATTCTGCAGCCTACAGAACCATAATTGTCATGGAAGTTTTATGATGAAATGCCATACCATGCTTCGTAGTGTAGGAGGTGTGTTATAAGCACATATTTGTTCTTTATACTTACTCTTCAGGTTTTTTATCATTTTTTTTGTCATCTTTCTTTTCCTCTTTCTTTTCCTCCTTCTTTTCCTCCTTCTTTTCCTCTTTCTTTTCCTCTTTCTTTTCCTCTTTAACCTCTTTCTTTTCTTCCTTTTTGCTGTACAACATAATGTAAGGCTTAGCAATATTACCGATATTCTAGCAGCTAAGGGAGAAGGTGGACATTGAGATATAGAAAACTAGACTAGACTCCAGACAGAGTAGGACAGGGATCCAACTGGTAAAAATGGTTTACAGGCTGTGGCCTCTCAAACTGACACCACCACACTATCACATCAGGTAACCAGCTGGCTGATTCTGTGCATTAGTCATCCATGCTTTCTTGACCTTTTCAGACATCAGTGTACCAGGTTGATTTTAATTAAATTGTTCCAGTTTGTTTCACTCTTTGGAACTCAGGCATTTATAAAGAAATCTAGCAAATGATAATAGAACTTGAAATGGCTTAACAAACTGTCAACATTCTTTGCATATCCAAAACCTCACAGTGACTGTCTGAAGCTTTAATGGTAATTAAATGAAATGAGGCTGAATTTCCTCTCACAGTTCTTTAAAACCAACACAGCTATAATTAATTACCTCTGGTTTCAACAATTGCCTTGGAGAAAAATCCCAGTCAATGTCTGAACAAAAGCAGCAAATGTAGAGAAAAGAGGT
Organism: Phaethon lepturus; assembly: GCF_000687285.1. NCBI lineage: Eukaryota > Metazoa > Chordata > Aves > Phaethontiformes > Phaethontidae > Phaethon > Phaethon lepturus. The sequence continues at coordinate 10,244 of NW_010551407.1, forward strand.
GTGTTCCATTTAACTACATAGTAGTCATTTTATAAATGCTTTACAGTCAACATGATTAAGCCATCCTATTTTAGATCTCTACGGTAGAGGTCTACTGTATCTATGAGATAGTCCATATCTCATAGTCCATATCTACCAGATGACTTGTGCCCTAAAAGCATTTTTTTCTTTCCATCAACTATAAAGGAAGAATGGGTTGCCTAGTTCAGATGCAAGTGTCTATGCTTGGTCAGAGGAGCCATGCCCAAGTTGCTTGGCCTGTATTCAGTTGCCACAGTATTCAAAGGCTGAGCATTAAGCACAAAGTTCCATCCTTGCTAAAATCAATGGGAATTTTGCCTAGACTTAATGGAATAATGACTGTCCCTATGCTTATTAATTGCTTTTCATGCAATAAAGTAAAATACAGACCATTTAACAGAATTATAACCCACCATTCCATAGCATCCAGCGCAGACCCAAGCTGCAAGCTTTAATTCCAGATATGGATTTTCATGCTGTTCAACTATGTACAGCCTTTAGCTCATTAGAATGTGATATACCAAATATAAGGATGGATCTGACTTTCCCCATTCTTAGGCTTAGGAACAGAAGAGTCAAGTTATGTTAACTTATGCAGATAGGCCCATGCATACTCTTCAAAGCAGAAAGTTAACATCTTTCCCAAGGTTCTGTCAATCTTAGAACTAAATTTGCTACATGCATTGGTCAAGAATCATGTAAGCTGAAGAACGGCACTCCTTTGCACAAGCAGAAAATACATCATCTGAGATCTCCCTCTTTTGTATTTGAAATTTCTTTATTCCTTGAAGCAGGAAGTGTCCCCATTAGTTAGACCAAAAAGCCTAAATGTTCCTGACAGTACAGTGTATGTGGATAATGCATGTATAAATAGAACTCTCCACACATAAGGTCTGGTTTGAATAAAAGCCATGGACTCCTGCTCCCAAGGGAGCTACGTGTTCTCCTCTGCGGAGACTGGATCTGATTCTCCCCTTGCACTGGTGTCAATAAGGGACCAATTAGTTCAGTGACAGCAACATCCCACCGCAAAGACAGAATACGTAGTAATAGTTCAAAAAGTGCTCTGACAGGATCTGAACCAACAGTTTAAAAGTTTAGTGAGCTCACTTGCGTTTTTCATGTATACTTGCTCGTATTACTCAGATCAGAAAAAGTCCACGCTGTGTATGGTAGTCCTGCCTACAAATGTGCTTGTTACAGGGAGAAAGAAGCACTCCAAGGGAGAAGACAACAGTCACCAATTTTAAAACAGTAGTAGCTTTCACCTATCGGCCATGAGCGCTTGGTCCAGTTCTTACCCTTAACACTTCCACACTGATGCAGCACCGCAGTGCAGGCACTCTTAGGTCTTTAACATAACGAAAAACCCAAAGCTTCAGAAAGACCTGCATCTTTTTTTCTTTATCAGTGCTACTGAGTAGACTGGGATCCAGTAACTAGTAAAACAGTTGTTTGTGCCTGTCCTCTCTCACAGCAATATAGTGGCATCCACTCTGTTTCCAGCTCATTAAAAGGAGCAGGCTTCTTCAGACTTAGAAAACATGTCTTCATCAGCCCCTATAAAAACATTGTCATAGTCTTTGATTGAGTCAAATATTTGCATTTCTCATCTGTCAAGTACTTTGCAAATCAAGTATGTTTCAGACTGTCAGGCAGGTAGACAGACAGGTGTTGTCTTCATTTAAAAATAAAGAAACATTGGAAGGATGAAAGTTTTGCCCAAGGTACATGAGTCATTGTCAGAAACAGAGTAAGAAAGCAATATTTCCATCCTAATCAGTCCTTTGGACCCTGACTACCAGGCTAGGCTCCAGGCTTTTAGCAGTTCGTTTATACCAGTCTAAATAAAATTCTGCACATTTCTGTCACTGTTCACTGCACACTGATTTTCCTTTTTAATAAAAGTTATGCAAACCAAACCAATAAGTTGCTCAGGAGCAGGAAGACCTCTTGTTCAGGTATGTGCACAAAGGTTTTGCAGCATCATTTAAAATCTACAGTTTGAGCTTGCCCATGATGGAACTATTTGGAGAAAAAAAAAGAGTTTCCTGAAAGTATTTCTGACATAATCAGAAACTGTCCTGGTTATTTTTAATTTTTGTTTTCATCTGAAAAGCAATGAAAAAAATTAACTATCATCATGTGTGAGAACCGATCTGTTGTTGGATGCTACACGCAACAAACATTGGTATTGGGTGATTTTAAATTACAGGAGCTCTTCACCTTTTCAAGAGATTTCTCTTTGGTGTAACACTGAAACATCTTGTCAAATCTGTAAAATAGACTCCAAAGGACAGCTTCTCTCAGAGCTTCTGTTGCAATGCAAGCCTTATTGTGTTGCCTGTCACTCTCTCTACATCTACACCAACAATATCTGCTGAATTGAAACACACATTTTAAAAAGATGGTAAGCTTTCATTTAGACTGCACAAGAGTGTTCTCTTGGTACCCTGATTAGTACCCACTTCTCATTTGCCAACCTGAACTTTTTGTGGCACTTCATTTGCAAAAAGGGACTAGTATGTTAAAGAGGAAAACCACTATTAGAAAATTAATACATGAACCTCGTATAAGAAGTGAGTAATTAATAAATCAATTGGCAATGCAGTAAAATCAGCCAGCTGAACTAGAGGAGGTAGGAACTAAATACTTAATCAAATTCACTCCTTGAGAGTTAAGGGTAACTTCAGACAAAAAGAAGTTCACAGGGAGCATTAAGGATGCTTTTCATAGTAGGAAAACTATATCTTTCTTTGAAATGAAACTATATTCTTAGGAAAGGCTGAGGAAGAGATAAGGAGTTTATACTACAAATGTTACTAGGCTGGAGAGGGAAAAGGAGAAGGAGCTAGTAGTAGAAAGGTGTTTGGAAGTTATCAGTACTTACTCTTCGTTGGTGTTGTTGCTATAGTTGACATTAAACCTGGCCAAGGGCCAGTGACTGCAGCAAGTTAAATAAAACACATTAAAGAGTGTAAAGACTGTTGGTATTTCATACATCTGTTTACCAACATGATGGACTGACTTATTAGCTTCTCACATATGCACTGATAAGATTAGAAAGGTCAACTGTGACTGCAGTGATAAGTCCCTTTGCATAACTATTTCAAGGCATAAGTTTCTTTTTACCATGTGCTTGGCATACACATTTGTGACCACATCTGATGTCTGAAGCTTGTTCTCAGGCGTATTAGTGCACGGCAACATGCATCTCTCTATTTTTAGCCCTGTATTCAGTTGGCTACTATTTTAAGCTTTCTTCAATCCTTTAAAGTCTTCTTCACAGATGCAGTGCCAAAGCTTGTGGATAAGTAACAAGCATACTTACGATTGCTGCAGAATTAAGCCTTCACGACAGAACAACTGGGAGTTACTGTCACGTGGCAACCATGTAAAACTGAGAAGGCAAGGATGGATACTCCCAAATTCACTTCGTGTAATAGCCTTATATAGAGGTTTGCTGGCCCAGGATCAACATTGTCCTCACTAAGTACTTCAAATCTGCAGTTGCTACTGACCAGACGTCTGAAAAATCAGACACCAGTCTGGCTAACTCAACAAAATATGCTTTTGAGTTGGTTTTCTAAGGAGTAGAGTAGATTGCTGTCTACACCTACCTGAGTAGGTGTAACAAGGCAATGACGTGTTTTGCACAACTGCTTGTTTGGAGTTTCTTAACACTCGCAGATAATGTGCATAACATTAATGTCCTGAAAAGCCACAACTAGCAACATCTTAAGATTCTTGAAATAGTAATTGCATTCATCCTCCGCAGAGAGGAGCAACATCAAGTTGCACAGGTAGCATATGATAAAACTCCAGTTCTGAGAAACCATTCTGCCTGAAGCGGCATAATCAAAATCCTTTACTTCAAGATCTTTGCCACAGTGCATTTGAGGGACAAAGAGAAAGTCTGCTGAAAGCCGCTAGTACTTCAGTTATGTGAAGATTCCTGGGCAGCATTAGATACTCTGTTCATCTGCCATGCTAAGCTCCTTACCCTCTTCTTAAAATAAAACTTACATCCTAATCACCAAGAAAATACCGTAACCTCAATTGTCTTTGTTCACAGTATAAACACATCTTCTCACCTGTTTACTCCCCCGGGCCGCTCACGGATACCCAGAAAGGAGCAGATGTTACTTCGCCTACTGGACACCTCTATGAGCTCTGGCCCTCGGATACGTTCTAGGAAAGAATCAGGTCTTTGTTCTTCATGGTGCAAACGTCTTGTGGCCCACGACCTCACAGATATGACAAATTGTGATAACCTGCATGGAACAGACATACAACATTGACTGAACCAGACAGGAACATCAGGTGGATGATTTAATCATCCCCACAAAGAGTAGCCCAGGAGGACTTCTCTCCACTTCTCCACCTGCCATGAAATGAAACTTGATGGATTAACTGTGTGAACCCAGTCACTTCCCACAATTCCATACATCACCTTTTGCACTGGATCAGGAAAGCATCTCATGCATCAGTTCCTACTCCACTGTATCAGCACTGCAGGAGCAACAGGAAAATATTCTTGCCAAGAGGGGGCAAACCAAGTGGTTGGGGTGGGGCAGTTGACTTCTGACAAACTCCTCACATTATGTGATAATTGGGGAATACTGGACTGACAGAATTAGGAGATCTAAAATACTCACAGGATCACATGCTCAAGGGCTGGTACACACAGTAGAAACAAAAGCTTAATAGTTGGTGAGGAAGGATGTACGTCGAAATAAGGAATGTTAAAAAATTCAGCCACTTTCCCCATGATTTTAAGGGGTTGGTTTGCAGACATATCAATTGCCTGTCCCATATAAACTTGCCTACGGCATAGGAAACACTATTTCCTCATCATAAATTTCTAGGAGAGCACTGAAATGAGATAAGCAAAAAATCATGACAATGTAATGAATTTATCACTGTATCATTACGTATCTTTTTCTCTACCCACTAATTCACACTGTGAATCCTTACAATGTTTTCTGTCAAAGTTCAGAAGGAAACATGTTTCTGAAAAATTGAAAATAATGGAGACTGAAATATACGAAAGTGATTATTTATTACCCACACAATATATTGTATTATTTCCTATCAGCAGTCCAATTTGGACAAAAGTGGTGTTAATTCAGGTTTCCCAGACTTGGCCTCAAAAACATAATGAAATCCTGAGCAATGCTTGACTTCTCAAAGTCTCAGAGTTCCTTTGGGCTATTCAAAGGAAAGTTCTTTACATCCTCTCTGCATCGGCTAGCATTACATATGCTCAGAGTCCACAAAGTTGATAGGAACAATTTAAATCTTGTGGTAAAGTACATCTGCCTCTTGATTGCAGTTCTCAAGGGCCTAACTACACCTCCTCATAGATATTGCCCAGCTTCTCTAACCCTGAAATAAAAAGGACAAAAAAGGCAGGAACAATATCATATATCAGAAATTAGAAAAGGGTATTTCTAGTTCTTTAGTGCTATACCAAGGTAGCATCATATAAATAATCTAAAATTGCCAACAATTAAGAGAATTCAAAGCCTACCAAGAATGCAAAAGAAAATAAAAGCTCCACATAAAACACTGAGATTCTTTAATAGATTCCTCATTCTATTCAAAAAACCCTGCATAAAATTAAGCTACAGAATTTTTCTCTTTGCCTGAGCAGAACTTGGCTTTCACATAAGGACTGGTACGGAAAATATGAGTGTTCTTACTTACATTAGAAAATAAAGCATTTTGATGAGACCTGTTAATTAAGGAGCAGACAGATTTTACCAAATAAGATTGAGAGCCTCTTTATTTGAACAATGAAATAGAATTTTCTGATTTCTGCCATGGTATATTATTTTCACTTTTTTGTCCTTTACCTCTCGAAGTAAGAAAGATACTCAATGAAGTCCATCAAATGCTGTTGTCTTAGGCCTTTGAGAATTTGCATTCAAGAGGCTTGTTATGTTACCATAATATCTAAATTGCTAAGCATTCATGTTTTCATCACAGGCTTCCTTGTATGTTCAGAGCGTAAGTAACTTGCTACACACCTGTAATTCAAACTATCCTGAAAAAGGATAAAGAACAATATAACAAAGACTAAAAAAGGAAGTTCACAATATGAGTTTATACATTCATGTGCCTTATGTTTACACAAAGCACACACCTATAAATGTTTTCCACCTAAAACCAACTTCTTGCAGACTTTGTAATCTGCATGCAGTGGTGTCACTATCTGTCAACCAAACAGGGAAATACAAGTTTACTCTCCACCATCCAAAAGGCTGAAGTGTAAATAACACTCTTTAAATGACTCTAGTTTTATAATAATTTTTTTCTTTGCTCTTTGAAATACACTATGCTTAAACTGAGTATGGTCTGTATTGTGTGTAACAATGATATCTGAGGACAGAGCTCTGTAGTCTCAACTGGAAATATTTAAAGCAGACACAGTAAGTTTTTGAAGCTCCACTTCAGGTTTATGATTAAGTCCTGGTAAAGTAAATGACTTAAGCAAATGGTTGACCTCAATTTTCCTGAGTAAGGCCCCCACTCCACCATAAACATTGGATTCTAAGAACTGAGAGAAACTCTTGCACTCCCAAGACAAGAGCCCCTGTCTCCTCCCTTGCCAGAGCCATCTACCAACAAGGGAACAATCGTTATGTCTTATTTGACAGGAAACAAATATCAGCTATCAGCCAGAACCAGACACTTAGCAATCTACTTTACAGTCTGGCCTCACTTCATGCATTTCCTTAGCGTTCAATATACTTTCAGATCTGATCATGTAAAAATAATTTACTTGTTTGTATTCAGACTAATTTGTGTAAGCTCATTCATCATCTCTAGGATTCTAAGGGTTTTATTAGCAATGAGTAAGCGATGAGTTCAGAATCAAGGTCAAAAACAGCTTCTGTTACTTTTTACAGACTTTCTTCAGCTGGACTCCATCCATTTTCTTTGGAAAGTGATGGTTCTTCTTACTTCACCCCCAAATTGTGATCAGTTGTCCTTCAACAAGTTAAACTTCACACTGGAAATGGTGTTAGCTAGCATCTTACCTTGCCATTGCTCCCCTGCCTGTGAATGAGCTTCTCTGGGATTCAGATACCTGTCTTCCCTCCACGGAAATGACTGTCTGCAGTTCTGAAGACGCATCCTCACACAGTGAATGAGTCCTGCAAAAGCAGATTTTTTTTTTAAAGAATTCCACACAGCCTCCAGCAGACTTTCCCCGCCCCCCCATCTGATTCTTTCCACCACTACATCAGGAAACGATGCAGCAAACTGTCTTTTTCTTAGTAATATGGCATAATTTGATAAACATAGAGCTAAGCCTATATTCCTACTTTTCTGGAGCCATCCAACACAAAAGGATGGCCTGTCAGCCTGACCTCTATACCGGGGAA
>NW_010551408.1:0-3552 GCF_000687285.1 Phaethon lepturus
ATTAACTCTAACCTGGCTGAAACCAGGACAGAAGCAGAACTCGAATCTAAGAGATCACCAAAACTTGAGCACAGAGCAGTCACGAGAGTGAAAAGCATGATGAGCACTGAGTGCCAAAGCCTTCAGAGACAGAGGACTAAGAGCATGGCTCTTATAACAAGCCTGTTTTGAGAACGCTCCCTCACAACAAGAAGTGTGAAACACCTGATGGGGCCGGGCAGGGCCAGGGTGAAATAGTCATTCTGGTTTGCAGTGAGCATGAGTCATTCAGCCTGGATTTGGAAATCCAGGCCATACCCTTAAAGGTTGTTGTCACAGGGCTGCAGCCACGTGGAGCAGCAGAAATGGTAATTTTTTAATCTAGGTTGCCTTGTTGTGATTTGCTTTCGCTTTGCAGGGATGATTATTATTAAGAAAGTGATCTGTTGAGAGTAAGTGCAAAGGAAATGTTTGTCTCTGCTGGGCAAAACATCTCACGTGATATTGTTCTGAGGCTGCTGTTAAATTAAATGTTTCCAATTCAAAGTGCACTCTGGTGAGAGAAGGGGTTAAGGGAATCTTAGCAGTTAATTAGTAGATAAGGTTTGAAATCTTGTTAGCTATTGCATAAAGTAACTAAAGCAGGAGATCTGTAGTTCCTTACAAAGACAATTCCTGATAAACTGACAGGAGTGAGAAGACTTGTGGCTCCTCACAAGGACGGTCCCTGATAAGAACCAGGAGAGTGCCTCAAGAACTGGCTGAAACTGACCTTGTGGTTTGGACGAAAACCAAAGAGCAACTGAGTCTGCGTAAGAACAAGGGGTTACTAGTGGTGACGAAGAGGAACCACTGGCCTTCATCCTCATGACTCTCAGCGACCACCACCAGAAGGCACTGCGCAAGCACAGATGGGAGGAGTTCATGGAAATAACGTCTTGGAACTCATTTCAATACGAAGCGGGGACAGATCATGCATATGTATAGGCATACTGCGAAACTTTATGTATATGCAACACTTTGCTGTATATATTTGAAGTAAGTGCCGCGTTGAGGTGCACACGGTTTTTGGTGGGACTCCCCCCCCGTGCTGCCCAGCGCTGAATAAACATACCTACTTTACAATCTTACAGATTGTGGAGTCTGTTTTCCACATGTCACTGGCTGATTCAAAACTGAGAAAGTCAAGAGGCAGATCTACTGAGATGGACTCACCCGCACTCACAGTTACAGTTCTGAGGGAATACTATTCTTTTGTTGCCTTTCTTTTTACCAGAAGCAAAGACAAAATAAGTAAATCCTGGTGGTAAAAATGCTTATTAAGAGAGGAGCTATGTTGCAACTTAGAATGTGTTTTAAATCCCTCTCTATTAGTTTATATGCATGTATTCCCGTATTACACAAATCTGGTAGGAGGCCTTAGGTGCTGGCCAGGGTTGCCAAGCACCATGGTAATACCAGTAACACATAGCTCTTCTGCATCTTTTACGTGCACATACTAGTGTGAATACTTGCTTTGTGCTGGGTGTGGAATTGCTGACCTGGATGCAAAGGTGCAGACAGAGGAAGGAAGACACTTTGGTGTACAAAACTGGATGTAGCATTTTTAATCTAGTTAGGGGCCACTAGAGTAAGAGGGGATATGTTGTAGCAGTTTGAATTGGGCTGTGAGAACTGGGGATTTGGGTTCTGTTCCTGCCTCTTTCTCTGACTTATTGTGCAGTGTTTAGAAACATACTTAAGCTTTTACCTTAAGAGCTCAGTCCCTGTCCAATTTAGTTATTTAGGAGAGTCCAATTGGTCCAATGGGAGGTTGTGACCAGGGATATAATTCATACATGAATTGCAAAAATGATAGACAGTGTTCCAGTCCTGAAGAAACTAGAGCTGATCTATTCCAATTCATTTATATTGAGGGCTATGTCCTCCATCCTGATACTGATCTCTCTGAGAACCCAGCAGGTCTTTTGACCTTCCTGTTTGAGATTGATCATTAATTCCTCTCCTGGCAAAAGCACAGTCTGCTCTTTATTTACATGTTGGCAAACAGATAGCAGTGGTACCTGTGCTCTGCGATGATATGAAATAGGGAATGTTGCTCATAATCCATTAATTGCCTCCCTGCAATCTTTGCCCCTGTGGCAGGGCTTCTGAGGTGTATTTATAATTCCCTTGGATCTGTCATTCCATCAGGGATCAATGTGCAAGACGGCTGTAGGAGATGAGATTACCACCATCAACAGTATCCCAGTCAGTAAGATGACATATGAGGAAATCTGCTTGCTTATGCAATGTCTTCCCACATCTGTAACCCTGGAGATCCAGAAAGCAGCATCAGGTGAGAGAGTGGTTTTGCTTTCATACCATTTGTTCTGAGTACCAGTGAAGAAAACTCCCTTGGATCAGCTGGGTCTGATCCTCTGCTGCCCCAGCTTCTCATGTTGATTCAGAGAAAAAACAGGGGGTGCATTGTGTCTGCGTTGGTGAGACAGGCAAAGCACTACATCACCAAACCAGGCTTCAGGGTCCTCCCTAGCACCATGATGAGGGGAGCAAACCTACTCCTGTGTGAAGTGTTCAAAGCTCCTATTTATGGGAGGTCCCTCCAGCCAACATTTGCAGAGATCTGAGTCATTTCATGCAGACCTGGAGCTAATTTGGCAGTGACCCTGTCCTGACAACCTGTTTTACTGCTGTGCCTGTTCAGTAAATATATGGACCCTTTATAATCACATCAGTCTCTTTTAAAAACTGAAGTTTAAGTAGTGTTTTTGTGAATGGACAATAAGATAATAAAACCCTTTTTTCTTTCTTTCCCTTTCATGCATCAGAATTCTCTAATGTGCAGAAAAATGAAACAGAAAAGATAACTAGAATCTTATCAAAATGTTTATTTGCATGTTTCTTATGAAAAGTTTTCTAGCTTGAATTGAAACATTTGATACCTCAGTTTCTGCTCAGGTTTGATTTATGCTGCTACAGCATTATATGCATCCCCACAGACTGTACAAATTATGTGGTATGGAAATGAGTGTTTGAAAAAGAAAAGCATGCTTTTCAAATTTAGGAAGAACATAATATTTTGCTTCATTTTAGCTTATGATCTTCATGTACCTATTAATACCTGGGAGCCTAAATTGCTTCCAGATGCTTCAGTTCCAGTTGTTCTTTAAGGAATTCCTAGCTTACCCTGTTTCCTTAGATTGCTGTGGCTTTTGCAGAATAATAGCACTGGGGTAGGGGCACATTGGCACTCCTTTATCAGGCAACTCTTCTGCTTTCCCCTTCCCCTCACTCTGCCCCACTGGCAGAGGGTCTCTTCAGTGTGTGATCCAGCACGCTGAAGCAGGGCAGTACTTCAAATCCTAACCTGGCTGCTTTAAATTGCTCTTCTGAGATGTCTTCCCCCTTGTTGACTCCAGGAGGAACCTGCACTTCTTAACATGGGTACCTAAGATAAGTGGTGTGGATAATCCTGCAGGTTTGTGCAAGGATTAGAGAGAAATGCTGGCATTTTTGAATAAGCAGGAAAGGATGCTGACTCTGTGTTGCGTTAAGAGGCAGAGCAATTTG
>NW_010551409.1:0-5499 GCF_000687285.1 Phaethon lepturus
GAAGGGGAAATCGGTTCAAAATGCCTGGAAGTACCAACCCTACAACTATGCTAACACTCCAGATAAATAAATAAGGGCTTTTAATTTGCAGTTAGAAACTGTTGGAGTTTCACCCCGGAGAGTGAGAACGGTGCGGAGGTGGGAAAAAAAGAAACAAAACCGAGAAAAGGCTCCCGAGTGAAAACAGAGGGTGGAGAGAGGCGCTTGGCCAAGCTGTGAGCTGGGGTGATGCTCCTGTACCAAGAGCACGTGTACTTGCTAGCCCTCCTGCTGGGGTGGGCTGCCCCAAAGGGATCACCAGGAATTTGGGCTGCAACAGGCGCCCGTTCGCTTTCATGCAGGGTGCCTGACCCCTCAGGGTCCTTGGGGTTCCTGCAGCCACCTCTGAAACTTTCTGTGCGCCCCATGTGTGCCAGGGGTAGCCCAGTTAAGTTGTGCTCCCCTGCCAGCCAGCTTCCCATGATTTTTACTGTAGTGCGTGCTTGAAGTGTGTATGGTGCCGGGCTTTCTTGTTGAAAGGTCTTGAAAAACCTCATGGTTGTCCGTGAAGAATACTAGATGTGTTCTCACTGGTAGGGTGCAGCTTCTGAAAGGTAAATGAAGTCTTGGACAGAATCCCTCCATCACCTCCCCAACATGTGGAAGGTGAGGAGAGATCCAGAGAAGCCACAAGGTTCTTGTATCTTCCCCACGAGGATGGATCAGTGCCCTGGCCCCTATACTTGACCCTATACTTCTCCCAGTGTGCGGGCACCCTGTAACCGCTCACCGATAGACGAAGACGTGCAGTCACGCTGTGCAAGCCCAGCTGTCCCAGCTTTTCTGCCTTTCCAGTAAATGCTGACAGGACAATTCCAGGTGTGTAGGAAGGAGGAGATGCGCAGGACTTGGAGGGCTATGGGAGCTGCAGACGAGTCTGACCGTGGGAGATGCTGAGCTTCGTCTCTCCCAGGATGGTCCCGCCAGCCTGGTGGGAGCGGCATGCTCTGCTTGCAGGGAGGCTCACACAGCCAGGATTTTGGCTACCATCTTTCAGACATTACTTATCCAAGCCATTCCCCAAGTGTGCTCACTTTAGGACTCCATCCTGTTTCCTGCTTAGAGGAGCTCTGCTTGTTCCCATCTCCTGCGTGATGCCTGCAGCCTTCCTCAATGACTGCTGTGCGTTGGGTACCTGCACCCCAAGAGTTAATCCTCCTCTGTCATCCACTTCTGCAAACAGACTTCGAGCCCTGACCTAGGTAGGAAGCGCAGGCTGAGGCTGGGGCTGTGTGTCAGGAGAGAATCGCTGATGAGTGTCTAAACTAGAGCATGTTTAATCATCGCGCGGTGGTGGGATTTGACAGCTTCTGCTATAATCGTGGCAATCCAGTGTGTGCCGGATGCTGTCCCCTCGGTGCCGAGAGGCCGCCCCTTGTAAATGCAAACTCCAGACTTGATATATTTTGTTTCTATAAGCTGCTTCCATATCTCGGTTGTTTGGCGACTGTGTGTAACGCGCTTGGAAGTGTCAGTCTAATTCTCCGTGGACAGACATCTACACCACCAAAACCGCAAGGGGAAGTAGCACTGATTTCCCAAATCACTGGCAATCTTGTTCTAGGCTGAGCCTCAAGCAGAAGTCAGGCAAGCAACAAATTAAAGCCGCACTCTTTTGGGAAATGGGCAACTCTTGAAAGCCTCAGATTCCTGGCCTTGGCCCTGTCTCCATAAATCATTTCAGCCCTGGACTCAGCTGGGAGCCCAAAGAGCCTGGAGAACAAGTTGCTGTCCTCCCTTCCCGTGAAAGCTGGTCTCTAGGGTCGGCACGGGAACATACTGGCAGAGCTGTATTCGCTCTGCAGAGAGAAAGAAATCATTCTCCGGGAAATGTTTGCTGCGAGGTTTTCCTAGCAATTTGCTGAGGGGTGGGCTGGCTGTCCCGACCATCATTGGATGACATTTGGATTCATTTCTTGTTGGGCTGCCAGCGGCATGCTTGGTGCCGTACGTGACATCAGGTGACAGTCAGCTTCATTGCACATACTCGCGGCGCTGGCTTGTCACTCAAATCATTCACACCGGTGCCGGTGGAGAGGTTTTTGAGGAGCAGTTCGGATCAGAAGAGAGGACGTTGCTTTCCGTGACGTCTTGGTCAGCGGGGCCAGGAAGCGGGAGTACGGAGAGATGCGTTGGCAGAGGTAGACGCGGCAGGGAGGCCTTCGCTCGCCTTGGGTAAGTGCCGTCTTTCACACCCCCGAGCACGCAAAGGGCCTTCAGCCCCGTGCGGGAGCAATCCCTGTGTGCCGTCAGCCGCAGAGCTGGGTTTACTTCTTGTTCCTCGGTTAGTCCTCTGTCCCCTCCTTGTCATCACGTATCAGGCTCTTAAGCAGCTGGGAGGCTTTTCCTGAGGCACTGAAACCGATACCTCCCCGCAGACGGGCGGGCGCAGAGTGCGGCAGAGTGCCGTGCTTGCATGCGGCCGGCGCCGGCACCGCGCCGCTTTGGGAAGGGGTCAGGCGCTGGATGCGGAACCGCTGGAAGTGGGAGCCCCGCTCAGCCACCGGCACCCAGCACCCACGCAGGTGTCATCCCCTTCCCCACCCTGTTTGGGCACGTGGGGCTGGAGATAGCCATTCTCACTGGCATGCACGAGATGAAACCCCAACGCTTGCAGGATCGCGTCCACCACAGCCACGCCATAGGGAGCCCGTCCGTGCCCGGGGAGGAGGAGGAAGGGGAAGCCATGACTCTCTGCAGGACACCCTCCCCATCTCAGCAGCCCACCCGAGGGCAAACAACTGGCACGCAGCATGCCGGGCAGATGGGCTGACAGCGACGTCCCTGCGCTCCGCAGCTGTGTACATATGGCACACGTGTTTCGGCTTGTGTCGGCTAGCTCTCCAGATGGCAGGAAGGGGTGGGTTGTTTTTTTCCCTGGTTCTTGGTGGAGAAAGAGCCGACCACAGTCGTTTCACACAAGGAGAGACTAATCCAGCCGTGTCCCCGAGCACTTAGCTGTCCCTGGCTTGCCTCTGAAGCCAGGGCCCCCTCAGACGTGGGAGGTAGACAGCTGCCGGCTCTGGGAAGCTGCCTGCTGTTGGGAGAGACGTGTCATTGCCGTTGTGCTTGCCTCATGGTGTCACGGCCACCAGGAATGAGGATCTCTTGCCCTCTGTATCAAGCTGCTGCCTTCACCGTAGGGCCATAACACTGAAGTGGGACTGAAGAGTAGATGCTCCTGAGATGCAGCTCCTTCCCCCTAGTCTTGGCATTTGTGATCTTCAGCTACTCAGTCCGGAAGAGATTTTCCCCACCTCAGTTCCCCAAGCATCGTTTGTCCAGGCGATCCTCGCACTGACGGTGTACTGAGGCTAACAGTGGAGTTCCCCGTGGGAAACACTCACCTGCACTTTGAGATGATGGAGATACTTCTGCTGTACTTCGCTCTTCCTCTGCTGCTGCCTTTCAGGGTGTCCCTCCTGGGTGCTGCTCCTGTTCCCATGGCTGGGCAGCTCCTACCCAGAGCACTGGCCTCCTGCCCTCAGATGCCCTGGCAGATGCTGGTCAGGGGGTTCTTGCACTGTCCCAGCTGCTCCAGGAGGCTGAGACTATTCTGGGGATGTATCATTACGTGCTCACCCTCTTTGTGTGTCATCCCGTAAGTGACATGATGGGTTGCCACTTCCATCCTTTTTCTCTGCCTCTTCCTACCGTTGTGGGTGGTCAGTGAACCCAAACAACTCTGATGCAGGCAGAGAGGCAGCACTGAGTTCGCAAGAACCCGAGGTCATCTCCTCGTCCATCTGAAGTGCCCTTGTGCTGGTGGATGTTCTAGTTCATGAAGCAGTGCAACCGTTTGGAGGAGACAAGATGCAACACCACCGCTGCACATCTTCAGAGCAACTGCTCTCCAGGCCAGGCCACAGTTGCCAGCATCGCTGGCACCTTTTTTTGTCTGCGGATTCCTTTTGGCAGCAGAAGTCTTTTACTCCAGTACATCCCAAGTGTGACACTGAACCACCTTAATGTTTATTACAGCATGGACTTAGCCACCAGGTTTGCTGCTGGAGGCCTTGGCCAGGAGGGGATAGTGCTCTCCACCGTTAGGCTGCAGCGGGCACCCAGGCAAACCAACTCCCACCCGTATATTGCACTCGCAGGAGTTGCGATCGAGCTTCTCAGCTGTGCTGACAGACCCTAAGGTGGCAGCAAACTCTCCCTCGATGGACGGAGACAACCACAGCAGCCTTCCTGATCTGGAGCCTGCCTAGGCTTGCACATCTGGTTTCTCTCTGGAGCACTGCTGTCCAGCTCCTCCTCGAGAAAGCGCCACAGCGAGCTCGAGTCTGCGCCGGCAGCAAATGTGTCCACAGACATTTATTTTTCCCTTGAAGTCTATTGGCGTTTTTCTAAATCTTTTCACCACTGCATTACCAGGGCGGTCTCTGCCTTAGCAGCTGACAGCCTCGCTCTCCACACTCGTGTGGGTTCTGGAGATATTTTAGGGTTTTATAGGACTTTTTAGCTGCTGGAGTGGAGGTTTTTTCCCCCCGCTAGCATCCTTTCACTTTTTGCTGCCGGCATGCACGTGGCTGCTGTGGCTTGTTGTTAAATCAGCACAGAAAAGACCCTGCTCGCTCCCATTGGGAGCGTGGTGGGACGGCCGGGGTGGCAGCCTCAAGGCCACGGGAGGAGGTTGCCTTGCTGCGGGGTGGCATGGGAGCAAGCTGTCTGCAGGGGTTTGAAGGGACAAGCCAGGCACGACCTGCGGCTCGAGCCACAAGCTGGTGGAGGCAGAGACTATTCTGGGGATGCGTCATTACGTGCTCGCCCTCTCTGCGTGTCATCCCAAAGGCGGCTGTGGTTTGTCACCTCTGCAGGCGGGACACCGTATGTGACCAGTGTCGCTGGCGTGTCCTTACTGCATGGTGGGGAGGCTGAGAGCTTTCCTCCATCACCTGCTGACATCTCGCAGCCCTATTCCCAGTGATTCATCCCCCCATGATCCCACCAGCAGGAAAACCTAAGATGCCTTAAAACCCAGCTCCTGAAGACAAACCGCCCGTTGAGCTCCCTGGGGGTGACAGCTGGGCGGGAGGGACTGGCCCCGCTCCACGGTGGCAGTTGGAGAGATGCTGCTGGGCGTCGTGTTGTCATCGAACAGCACAGCGTTAACCGGAGCATCTCGGTGGTTTCAGCCAGTCCGGAGTGACGCTTACGGTTATTTAGAGCCCGGTTGAGGCAGAGCCGGGCAGCACTGTGGTTTAACAGCTAAAGAAGATGACAAAATACTGGCCTGAAGCAACGCAAGGGGAGAGAAAATAAGGGAGAAACCAGACAAAAGGACAAAAATCCTGAAAACAATGACTGTGTCACCAAGAACGGGGCTTGTTTGCTCCCTTGGCTGCTGTCTAACTGATTTTATCCTCTGCTACAACTCCCGCTCCTGTCGGGAGGTATTTGCTCTGCCTGCTGCAGCCACCCCGAGTTAACCTTTGTGTTTTCTTATGGCTCCCC
>NW_010551409.1:5516-17932 GCF_000687285.1 Phaethon lepturus
AAGAGTCAGCCCCCGGGCTCTTTTGTTCCTGACCGGCTTCTCCTTCGGTCCATGCCACATGTGTTCCCAAAGTGATCTATCCCACCCCGGTCCCAGTCTGCACCGTCCCCCGTGCCGAGCAGGGATGCAGGGATGCGAGCAGGCCACGTGGGTGCTGCGGGAGGGTTGTGCTCCTTGCAGCCGGCCGCGGGCTTGGGGCAGCTCCCGGGTCTAAGCAGCGATAGCCAGGGAGTGGAAAACCCTGTGGTGTCCAGCAGTGGACGGTGACTAAAGAATCACCAAGGCCGAGCTGGGGCTGGTGTAATGCCATTAGCTCCAGTGGAGCTTGTTCTCCTGTTCCCCAGGTGAATTGGACCCACTGGACCTCAGGGATGGAGATCACCACTACTAAAATGTCACCCAAAAAAGTGGTTCCCCACTGTAGTGCTTTGAGGGTAGCCCCTTCTAGAGGAGATTTTCTGTGCCCGGCAGCCCTGGGATTTCTCCTGTGATACCCCAGTAGCCCTCTGCGTAGCAGTTATTTTGGGAGGTGGGTCAAAGAGCCTGCAGTAAGGCAAGAGCTTTGCTGCAGCCCAACAATGTGATACTCTTCGTGCATGATACTGAGAGTATGTGTTGCATGCCCTGGGGATGTGCAGGAGGCTTTGAGGGTGCAAAACGTCCGGGGATAGTGCAGGAGGACTGTCCAAAACAGAGCAGAGCCAGGCCTGGGGCAGCATTAACCAGACTGCCGCTTGGAAGAGATCCCCAGGGTGAACTCACCCAGCACCACACCTAGGTTTTGTTGTTTGGAGGAAGCCAATTCATTCACTCCAAGGAGTGAACTCATGTTTCTGCAATGTGAGCAATGGGGGAGCCAGGAGCTGGGAGGGAACCGGGAGCTGGGTTATTTAACAGCGTGGACCCACCCAAGAGGCGAAGGCGCCTCGGTCGGGACTAGCGCACCCGCCTGAGTGATGCTGCTTTTGTTCTTGTTGGCATCTTTAAGCTAGGTTTGGTCCCTGGCCGGATGCTTCGCTGCCTGTGGCGAGGCAGGGATGAGGTTTTCTTTCAAGCTGCTGTGCTTGCTTTGCTAGCACGGGGCTGCCCGTTCCCCACTGCTGCAGTCTGGTGGCAGAGAAACAAAAGCCTCCCACACCCACGGTATGAAATAGCTGCCCATCGCTGACCGGAACAGAGCTCTGCGGAGCGTCTGGCACCGTGGTGCCCACAGGTGGTCAAGGGAGGGGGTTCTGCCCCGCTGCCCCGCTCTGGGGAGACCCCCCTGCAGTGCTGCGTCCAGCTCTGGAGCCCTCAGCACAGGAGAGACACGGACCTGCTGGAGTGGGGCCAGAGGAGGCCCCAGCAACGCTCCGAGGGCTGGAACAGCTCTGCTGGGAGGACAGGCTGGGAGAGCTGGGGGGGCTCAGCCTGGGGCAGAGAAGGCTCCGGGGAGACCTTCCTGCAGCTGCCAGGGCTGAGAGGGGGCTTATACGAAAGATGGGGACAGACTTTTCAGCAGCGTCTGTGTTGATAGGACAGGAGTAGCGGTTTTAAACTAAAAGAGGGTGGATTTAGACTGGAGAGAAGGAAGAAGTTTTTCCCAGTGAGGGTGGTGAAACCCTGGCCCAGGTTGCCCAGAGAGGTGGTAGATGCCCCATCCCTGGAAACATCCCAGGTCAGGCTGGACGGGCCTCTGAGCAACCTGCTCTATTTGAAGATGTCCCTGCTCACTGCAGGGGGGTTGGACTAGGTGGCCTTTGAAGGTCCCTTCCAACCCAAACTATTCTATGATCCTATGGAGCCCTTTTCCAAAAGCACTCCCCGAGAACCGTGCCGTTTATTCACAAAGCAGGATCTGGCCTTGCTGGGTTCAAACCTGTGCCGTGCTGCCCCAGAGGTCCGGTTCAGTGTAGTGAGCACCAGTGGCATGGAGGAGCCATCAGTAGGAGCTGGCTGCTGCTGTGCTGTGGGCAGGAGGACAGGTATTTAGAGACCAGGGCCATGCAGCAGGCTCTGCTGCAAGCAGCAAATCTGCCTGTCAGGTAGCTGCAAGTTGCTTGGTGGCTCTGAACCACACACCGTGGCTCTCCTGGCTCCTGCGTTCAGGCACTCCACGGAAGCTGTCTGCTTCTGTGGTGCCGTTACTGCAATCGCCAGATCCACCGGCTGATAACCAACTGCACCGAAGGGCCTGGCAGGACTGTGAAAGGGCGTCCCGGCAGTGCTTGCAGGCTTTTCCATCATACAGCTGTATACACCATCATCATCCCACTTGGGACGTTTGGAGGACTCGGGGCATGTAGCTGTCAAGAGCAAGGTAGGGAAGCCAAGTCCCTTGCTGCTGAATCTGAACACACCATGTAGCCCATCAAACAACGGGTCCTCCAAGAAGTAGGAGGACCCATATGTGTTCACCTCTGCCCTGGAACTGGGTGGAAAGAAAAAGGCTGGCTCCAAATCCTTCCCAAACATGCTCCACAGCGTAACACATCTTGAAAACAGGCGATAGTCTTCTTGACAAGGCCTTCAGCTTGTTAAGGCTGTTACTCATAGAATCACAGAATGATTTGGGTTGGAAGGGACCATTAAAGATCATCTGGTCCAACCCCCCACTACAGGCAGGGGCATCTTTCACTAGATCAGGTTGCCCCATCCAACCTGACCTTGAACGCTTCCAGTGATGGGGCACCCACAACTTCTCTCCTCCTCCTCTTCTTCCCAGTAGCTCTGCAGACACCAGCCCCGGGGATACTTCGGGATGGTCAGGGAGAGAGGTTTCCCCTGTGCTCAGGCCCGACAAGCAAGGAGCACCAGCAGCCCTGCTGCCCCAACCCGCCGCCTTTCCCCCAAGATGCCTTGACGCCGGGAAACGTCTGGCTCGCCCCGGGGTGGAAGCGGGGTATCTGAAGGCCAGCACTATTAAGCAGTGGACATTTATATGAACATAAATATGACATTTATATTATTTTTGGCAGGAGGCACAGCACAAACAATGAGACAGTGCAGTTGCGCTGTGCGCTGGGACGCAGGGCAGAGGCAGCCAGATGCTTTTCCGGGGAGGGCCCCGTTTTAACTCCCAGCATAAAAATAAACCAGTTGAATTAGCAGGCAGGTAAATTCAGCAGCTTATTACAGCACGTTGTGGAGGAACTAGCTGGCAGGAGGGCTTAGCTTATGCTGCATCACAAACACGGATGTTTCGGGGGCCCAATTCTGCCCTGTGTGACCTTCATGCGGAGGGGATCTGTGCAAGTCTGTGCTGCCAAGTCCCATTTCTAGCACAGTAAGAGAGAGGTCTGGATGCCCAATGCCCTTCTGTCTTCCAGCGTTTTCATGCAGTGTAAAAGCAGAGTGGACTTGTCTTTACAGGTGTTATCTGTACAGGTGTTTATAGAAATTGCATCCTATGGGTAAGGACAGAGCTACCCGGCCAGAAGCTCAATGGTGTGAACTGGCTTAATGTTCCTAAAGTCCATGGGATGCTCCTGGTTGTTCCCCACAGACCTATCATGGTGAACACACCCTGCACCCTCATACGGCAAGGGTGGTTATTGTACCCTCTCACCCATCTTTTTCTCTATGTTCCCCGACCACATCCCGCAGACTCCCTTCCTGTGCCCTGGGTGAGAATCAACTCCAAGACCATGTCTTTGGTGGATGACAGTGACCCTCCGGGGAGCGGCCGCGGAGCCCGGCCTTCCTCCAGAGAGCTGGCTGCGGGCCGAGCACTGCTCCGGCCCACGGACTTCAAAGGGAGCATCTTCGGTCTTCCAAGGGCGCTGCCTCTGAATTGTAGACGTCAAGGATGGAAAAGACCTGTTAGGTCACATCCCGTCCTGTCTTCCTGCCAAAGAAGGGCTCTTCTGCACAGGAATATGGCTCAAGAGCATTCATCTTGCGTTGCTTCAGCTCCTGCCAGCCTGGGGATCACTGATAAGATCCATGAGACTGTGCAGAGCCTTTCGCAGACACAACCAGCAAATATCTTCTGGCTGAAGCTCTGGTTCCCGCTGGTCCCAGCCCACGGCCGTGCTGATCTCCCAAAGCTGAGGGTGGTGCCAGTATCCTTTCCTTTCTAGCAGACAGCTGCATTCCTTTGGATCGGTGTGAAATTTCAGTTGCAGTTCCTTCCTAATTCCTTTTAATCATTGCAAATATTGCAGGCAAGATGGTGAGCTGCGCTGCCGCTTGGCAGAAATCAGTGAGGTCAGATAAGGGAAATATTTTCATTAGCTGCACGGGAACTTGAGCTCTCCCGTGGTTCCCCCCGGCTCTGAACGGACCTGCTCAACTCCCGTCTTCGCAGCTCTCCCACAAAGCACTGACGTCTTGTTTGGCTCCGGCGTGATGAGCAAGGAAGGTGACAGAGGAAAGGGCTTGGTGTTCACCATGATGGATGCTTGCTCGCATTACCTCCTGCCGAAAACCTGTGTAGCGCAGACCCCATGGGGGCTGGGAGGGTTACATCTGTGTGGCCACACTGGCACCGGGCATTTTTCCCATTTCTAAGATGCTTGCTCTGTTTTGGGTTGGATTTTGAAGATTTCTTGGTACCCAGGTGTGCCATTGACACCCTTCACTCCAGCATGTGCAAATCTGTTCCCTCTTCCCTGCTGGCTTTATGTTAAGGAAGGATAAAACCAAAATTCACTTTCTTCTCCCTCCCCTGCCCCACTGCTTGGGGAAGCTTTGGATCTGGATCTGAACTAAGTGGCTCATTCCTCTCTCAGTTTCCCATGTTTAATTCAAAAGGAAACATTAAAATGGCAGGAGCTGAGCCAAGACGGGGAGGGTTCCTACAAAACAGTTATTCTAACACTGTTACCATGGCAAAAACTCTTATCTCCTAAATGCTGGTGCCCCGCACCCATCACAGTGGTATCTGAGCTGCTCAAGGTGAACCTCTTCCCGTGGATGTACGGGGCAGCTCCGGTTTGGACTTTGCCGCAGCATGTGGGAAAAGTGTTGTGTAATCCCAGTCGAGGGGTTTGTCAACTGTGTTAGCACTGAGATCTTTCTTGGAATTTGTAGCAAACATGTCCTACAAAACAGTTTGGTTTTTATTTTGTTTCTTTTTTATAAAAACAAAACACAAAAGAAAGAGAGCAAAACAGATGAGGAAAAAAGACATTAGCCTGCCTTCTTGTGTTGTAACTGGACAGCGTCTGTGCATCAGCCTCAAGGATTTTGTGGTCTATTTTCCTTCCACTCGATTTAACTTCCTTCTTGCTCTAATTCTGAAATTATTCCCACATTTCACTGAATCCTTCCATTTTAGTTTCCATCTTGCTTTGGTCTTTCACGCTGTTGTTTGATCTGGGATTCTCCACTGTTCTTGTTACACCGGCATCGAAAGACACTTGCGTGTTTCTGCTCCCAAAGCTCTTGCTTTCAAAATAACTCTCAGCTTATTGCATCTGGGGGCCAGGTATTATGGTCTGAGGGCAAGCGCAGCTGGGGAGTGCATAATCCTGGCAAAGAAGCGAAGGCAAGGATTTAGAGAGAGATTTTGACGGGCAAAAAGAGGCCCTTTTATGCCACCACACTCCAGCCATTTCCAGCTAGCCCTCTGATTCACCCTGGAGCGATGGAGGCAACGCTTAGCCTTGCCTTTTCCTTGACTGCCAGCTTTGCAAAGAGGGTTGTACAGGGTGTATCTCAAATCCCGTGGGACACCTAGTGCTGTTTCCAGCAGGAGGGCCATGGAAGTGACTCTGTCCCTTTTGGGTTGGTATTACCAGTGGAGAATTTTCTGCTCCTGAGGTGGCTGCAGCAGTGACACTGGGTATTCCCAGAGAATAAATAGATTCCCTGCGATGTCCCTGCTCATTGCAGGGGGAGGGGGTGGATTAGATGACCTTTAAAGGTCCCTTCCAACCCAAACTATTCTATGATCCTTTGCTTCCTCAGGGGTATCGGTAGCAGATGGTGTATATAAAAAAAGGCCCTTTGAAGCTTGTTGGCTTGCTTCTGGAGAGGTTGGATACTGCTGGGCACCTCAGCTGTATCATACAAGCCAAATAGCACATCGGGTCAACAACATTAAAATCCACGTGCTCGTTGGTAAGGGTGATCCAACCGATTGTAGTTGGTTCAGATTTCCGTAAGTATTATGGCAGAGCTCCTCCCTAGGAGTGTTTGAAGAAACTGAGCAGTTTGGGCAGGAGTGTGGATTAGTGATGGGTGGACAGGCAGGGGACAGTGGGTAGGGAAAAAGGGCCAGTTCCTGTGGGGAGGAATGTCACGAGTGGACAAACCAACGTCTGACTCTGAGCTTAGCTCTGCTTCGAGCAGGGAGTTGGGTTGGAGACCTCAAAGGTCCCACCACCTGAAGTTGTGGCTTTGTGAGCTGTGCTGCTGAGTGTGGTTATAAATGACCTGGAAAGGTGGGTGAGCAGTGCGACAGGAGCTTTGCTGGCAATACTCCAGCAAAAGATACGGACATTTGCTAAAGGTAGCAAAGATAAGAAGAATTACAGCAGCACCTTATGACTTTGAGTGACTAGGCAATAATATGCCAGATTAAATAAATACAGTGATGAATATTAAATAAATGAAGTGATGCGTATGGGAAAAACCATACCAGATTCCACAGATGAAATGAGAGACCCTGAGCTGACCGTTACCTCAGAGAAGAGAGACCTCAGGGTAGATGGTTCGATGGAAGTCTCAGGTCAGTGACTGGTCGTGGTCACAAATCAGCTCAGGAGTTATGAGAAAAGGAATATTAAACAAAACAGAGAACATAAGCATCTCTTAGATGAATATACAGAGCACCCACAACATGAATACCATGTGTTGTTCTGATCCTGTCAGCTCCAAAAGGACTAGGAAAGGCTCAGGGAAGAGCAGCAAGGGTCATCAAAGGTATGGGATGGCTTCCACACAACTCTCTGCTAAGGAGGTTTGATCTTTTTCTTCCGGGAAAGAGGCTGAAGAGATGATGCAGGACTAAAAATGTATGTCAGAGAGGAGATGAATAAAACGCTGTTGTCCTCTCTTCTAGCACAGGAACTGGGGGACCTCAAGTGAAGAAAGTAGGGGCCAAGTTCAGAACAAGCGAAAGAAGGGCAGTGTTATATAGACTGGGGAGAAAACTTTGCAAAAGGCTGTTGTGGGTGCTCAAAACTGACAGAGGTTCAGCTTACCAGACAAAATTCACAGACAAAAAAGATCTTTCATGGGTTGCTAAATACAGGGAAGGCACATCTGGCTGAGGTCATGGAGCTGATGCTCGTTGGAGCCTGGCAGAATACTTGGGGAAATCCTATATACGCCTGAGCTGTTCTGCTCCTCCCTCAGCATCTGCGTATGGCCACCGTGGGGTTTGTGGAGGTGGTGAACTCATCTTACCTTCTGTAAAGTCAGGGACATCACTCCAGGGATGAGCCTGGCTTTGTGTCTCTGTGGAGAAAAGAGAAGCTGAGGCATGAGTGTGGCTTAGCATTAAAAAATCCCCAACCCTAAGGAGAGTGTGACACCCTAGAGGGATGAGGAGGATGGAGGCTGGTATGGAGGCAGATGGTAGAGGGACATTGAGGCATTCCAGGGATTGATGTAGTATGAAAACTTAGATTGACAGGCAGTCAGACAACCTGAGTGTCTAGGATGGATTTCAGATAAATAAGCCCAGCTCCAGTTTCCCGTAGGCGATAGACTCTTGTGCATTAAAGGCTGAATGACCTTTACCAATTTTGCAAACCAGCAAACAGGGGCCCTAAACCTATTGAATTTGTAAGAATATTTCTCTTTAAGCTGGACATGGCGAAGTTGTGTGCCTAAAATTGAGCGTATATGTAGTGTTTTGCTGGATCGCGATCGAAAAACAATCAAACCTTCTGCAGCAGGAAACGTATGCTGTTCACTTAGACACATACTGGTTAGTTTGAATTGTTTGAATGTTTCACATTACACTAGAAGTCTTCAAGGGTAAAGAAATAAATTGCGTAAGAGGTGGCCAGGTCCCTGAACCAGGCTCTGGTTTGGTCTCTTCTGGGAGGTGTGGTACCGCGATGGGGTGTTTCAGCAGGTAGGAATTACTGCCTCCGGGTCCTGCTCCTACAACAGCATCGGGTTTTTGCATGGGCTGGAAGTCATGATCGATGCCGTTTGAGGGCAAAAACACCAGGTTGTGATATATTTGCTCATACCCCCCTTATTGCCTTATTCTGCAAGACCCGTGATAGCATTGGAACCACTTGTGGGGGTGTAGTTGCTCAAGACGAGGAACTGGGTGGCATGGGGGTTGCAGGTTTCCGAGAAGAACAGGGCCCCCGAGAGGTGAACTGAACAGCAGGCGGACGTCCCAGGCCGTATCCTGCCCTCGCGTTTTAAGCAGAACTGCCCCGCTGAAATCAAGAGGCTTCATGCTGCTTTCATCCCCATGGAGATCAGTGGGGGAGTTCTTCTTAAAAACCTGTTGGGACCATATGGCCTTTTATCGTTAGGGTTCCTATTTCTATTAAAAACTGCTAAGAAAATAACCTACAGTTGTTTTGTCATGCTTCAAGCAAGATATTTTGTTTATCTGGCCTAATTTTTAATTTTTTTTTTTTTCCCTGTTACCCTTTCTAGGTTCCCTGCTATTCTTATGGTCAAAAGTTGTCCAAACTGGCCATCTTGAGAATAGCCTGTAACTATATCCTTTCCCTGGCCAGACTAGCAGACCTGGATTACAGTGCTGACCACAGTAACATGAGCTTCTCTGAATGCGTGGAGCAGTGCACTAGGACCTTACAAGCAGAAGGAAGATCTAAAAAAAGGAAGGTATGTTACAGCCTCCCCCCCACCCCCCAAATAACGGTAAAAGTTACAAAAGGGGAAGAAAAAGGAAAAAAAAAGAAAAAATCCAAAGCAGTTTCCTTCCTTTCTCAACCTCTTGAAAGTTCCCTGATTTTTTTTATCCCTTGCCTTTCTCGCTCGCTTTTTCTCCTCCATCCGTCTGATCTTGTAATAACCACATTCCTCTCTAATCAAAAGCTTTTCTCTCCTCCCCGTACTCCGCGCCGAGCTCTTCCTCTCGTTAGTCGCCCATCGTGTGTTTTAACACAAGCATGATCCTATTAGAGTCATCTTGGGGCTGTTATTTGTTAAACCAAACCAACCTCGAGTTGCCTTTTGGAGCCCATAAAACACGGTCGCCCGCCTGTGTTTTCTGTTTTGTTTAATCTAACACTTATCTCCGAGAAAAATCACCCGACAACAAAAAAAAAGTAGCTAATGGAGACATTGTATGTATAAACACATTAGGAAGATGTATGACCTGAAGGACGTGTGGGTATCTTGAGGAAACAACGTTAAATCTAATTACGCCTTGCATTCCTTTAGGTTACTTAACACTGAACCAATTAGGTGAAATCATCGTCAAGCGGCGAGAGGAGGAAGCAGAGCGTTCTGCCAGTTTTCCTCTCGGAGAGTGACATGGGTGAATTAAAGGAGTGATTGATGTCTTTGTTCGGGCTTTTATGACAAAAAGAGTTTTGTAAACTTGAATTGAACTTCCCCCTGCTTTCTGGGCTCGCTTGTCAGGCGGGATAATAAATCAGCGGGATTTTAATGGATGAATGGGCAGCTAAGCCGGGGAGCGGGCTCCTTCCCCAGTGTTGTTAAGATCTGCCTCTGATTCGGGCAGGTTTCCTTGGTTTTCCTCCTTTTAGCCCGACAAATCACCCTGCAGAAATTCAGTTTATAAATAAACACAATAGCACACTCCCTGTCGCTTCCTCTCGCTGTCACGGGCCGTATTTATGCCCCCGGAGCAGCAGTGCCAGGCAGAGCCGCAGCGGTGCCCACCCGCGGCCGACAGCCCCCGTAGAAACCGGGAGGTGCAGGGGGTGCTCATGGGCATGGGACAAAATTGGGGGTTCGTTGTGGGGTCTGTAGTGCGGCAGGCGGTGGTGTCCCAGGGACACTGATGTGATGCCACCACCCTAGGGTGAGGTGAGAGTTGGGTCTTGGGTCCCCTCCCCAAGTCAAGATGGGGGAGCAGAAGGAGATAAGCATCCTTTTGTGGGCTTCTGCAGATTGCTTCTTGGGTCTTGTGTCCCCTCCCCAAGTCGAGATCAGGGAGAAGGAAGAGGATGAGCAACCTTTTGGTGTTCAGGCTTTGGGTGCCCAATGGGCTGAGACCCATTGTCGTGGATCATGAAAACCAACGCGAGCTTAAAGACAGAAAACATGGAGCCAGATTTCAAATGGCTCCAAATCCCAGGGTGTTCACATCTGAAGGTTAGGGCTGGGCCCACCAGTAGTTAAAAAAATAAATTAAGAATTAAAAGCCTTCCATTTATGGCATTTGTTCTCTAAAGTTCGCTCCGGAGCGGATGCACAGAGAAAAGCCCAGAGCCCATCGAGAGTGCGTGAACAATGAAACTCTCGTGGGGCATCGGCACATCCCGCCTCCCAACAGGCCAACACCGATCTGCAGAAACAGCATCACTGGGAGAAAATCTGCCTTTTCTCTATATTTTCAAAGGACATCCACTCTCACGCTTCTCCAAAGACCGTCCCCCCCAAAAAAAAAAGAAAGCCAGGCTTTGTACCCAAGGCAGGGTCCCAGTCCCTGCTCTGCCTTGTTTTTCTTTCTGGAAAGTGTCTTGCAAATGCATTTCTGCAAGTTTAGGGCAGCCCAGGAGCCGTGGATCCCCCTGGCTGGCAGGTATCATTTTATTTCAAGCAATATTTGCTCAGGTGATCACAAGAGCACATTCAGCTGATAATGAAGCCAAAACCAATAGGTACCGCTGAGTAACACCAGTAATTCCCAGTAGATGGAAGTGGGGATGCAAAGCCAGGGTTGGGAGGACTCATCTTGGTATCTCCCTTTCTCCTCGAGCCCAGCAAATCGATGCCATCGTGAGCACGAGGGAGGGAAATGCCGTCGTCAGAGGGAAATTGTAGATCCGGGGTTGCTGTGCAGGGAAGATCGGAGCTCTGGATGTCAGGTGGTGTGAAAGGATGTCTCTCCTGGGGGGTCTCGCGCGGGCGGCTGGATAAGGACACAATGGCTTGGCCCAAAATCACCGCACCCTCATTAATTTTGAAATCGGCACGTTTTTCTAAGCTGTGTGTGTTTTTAATCAGGTCTCCGAAACCACTGCTCGCTGAGCAGTTCCTCTGAATTATTGACTTTGGGGTGGTTGTTATATTTTTGTTGTTGTTGTTTTTGGGTTTCCTTTTTTGTTCTCTCTTTAAAAAAAAAAAAAATCACAGCAAGCCTGAACACAGAGCTCCACTCCTCGAGCTGTACCGCTGGGTCCACAGCACCCTTATCTCCTGTCATCTCCATTTTAGCGTGTCTCTGCCTCTATCGCTTGCTCTCTCAGCTCTCTGGTTGCAATGTGCTATGGCACCGTGAGCTTTTCACACAAAAAAAGTAGCCGGTTGGAGTTTGTTTTGGCAGGCGGAGGCTCCAGATGTTGCATTTGCTGGATTGTGCATCGCCTTTTGCTTTGTTTTTGAGGATGAATTATCTGCTGTCCCTAATGTTAGGTTGTTGCTCAGACTTCGCTGTTGCAATAGGAAATTTAACGGGGTGGGTTTTTTCCCCTTTTCCACTCCATTGAGTTAATTAGAAAAGTTGGCTTTAGCCTTTCAAACTTGACTAGGGAAAAAAAAAAAATCCCTTTTCCAGTCCTGACTGCAGTTATACAGTGATTTTAGTCATTGCAATTGAGACTTGACTGAGGGTGTTTGGTGATGGGAGATCTCATTTATAAGCGGCCAAGGGGGTAATTGAAGGGCTTCAGATGCCTTTTCCTTTAGAAAAAAAAAGCTGCATGGGGGTTGGCAAATTCTGATGATAGTCTTAATTTTTTAAAGCTGCCTTTTGCTTGGTTATCCAAGTGATCTGGACTAAGCCTTGCCCTTCACCATGCACGCAAGAGTCACACCGCCTCAGAGATTCGGGTTACGACACCCTCAGCAGAGCCCCGAATCCTGGGGCCACGCTGATACCTGGGAAAAGGAGGGGATCTGCCCTTGGCTCCAGCCGGGAGCATCCCCCGGCAGTGCTGGGCGAGAGGAGGCGGATCAGAAAGGGGAGCCCAAGTTTCCACTTTCCTGGTGTACCCCGTTTCTGCACGGGACGTGATCCTGAGCGGCCAGAGGTCATCTGAAAGCCGCACACGGGTTTGCAGGGTTTCGGGTCCAGCCTGCTCTTTGCACAGTCCCTTTCTACAGCTTCTCCCCCCCGGGCCAAACTCCGTGCCCCGCAGGAAGGCAGCCTTACGGCTCAGGGTGGGGTTCTAGCGATAGCGGGGTGCGCGGCAGGGTGCTATCCCTGGAGACGGGTGTTTTTGTGGGTGCAGAGCTGTGCAGTGCAGCCCCCCACACCCCGAGCCCCGCAGGATCAGGGCTGCGGGGCAGACCTTTCCTCCCGCCGGGCAGCACAACCGCAGCCCTCGGTCTCCACCGAGCAGGACCTGACCGCTAAC
>NW_010551409.1:17950-23930 GCF_000687285.1 Phaethon lepturus
CCCGACCGCTGCCAGAACCCCCCACCCCCAAGCCCCCGCCGCAAGGGTCATTTTCTTTTCCTTCCTCTCCCTTCCTCGCTTCTGGTCAGCCCTCGTGCTAGGCAGCAGCATCGCCGCGGCCACGGGAGCTGAGCCGGACTGGGGAGGGATGGGTGAGGGATTTTTTTTTCTTTTCTTTTTTTTCTTTTTTTTCTTTTTTTTGCTTCATCCTCCCCCCCGTCCCGGCTCTTCTGGCAGTCGCAGACTCCAGATGTTCGGAGCGCGAGTTGGGAAGTCCTGCTGGCGCCACTTGGGGCAGAGGGCAGGGGAAAGGCACGCGAGCTGGAACCCGGAGTACTCAGTCACTGCAGGACTTGGCGCATTCCCCAGCTCGCTGCTGGCACATTCCCCGGCTCTCTCCTGGCCATCTGTTCCAAAAAAACACTTTCAGAACCTCATCATCACTCAGGATACAACACTGCGAGCAGCTGTTAGCGAGGCAGAAGGAGGAAAAAAAAAAAATGCGCGCACACACACACACACATTAAAAAAAAAAAAAAAAACCCCAAACCATGCAAAAGGTCTCTTTGTGAGAGAGGAAACTGGGTTATGAATAACAGGCGAGCAGTTGGAGCTCAATAAAAGTTTTCGGCTGGAATTTAGTTTCTTGGTTTTGTGCCTGTGTGTGTGGATGCACACAGACGCAAGGAATTAAAAATGCCCTCTCTCTCTCTATATATATATATATTCCCAAATAATTAAATGATACAGAAGCATATATAGAATGAAAAGCCACTCTATTTGTTGCAGTCTGCTGCACTAAAATGGCTCACATTGTGTATGTAATTATTGCATTATATAAAATAGTTATTGTGGTGTTCTGCCATGCCTTGATGCCACCTCACTCCTACTTCGCTAAAAGCAGAGCTCCCGCTGTAGGTAACACTTATTCCCATTGAAAAATTCAAAGGAGGGCATTCTGTGGGTGTATTTACTTGCAGGAGTGAACAAATTAAGGTTTTGTATTATAAAAGAGAAATGGTAGTGGCAGCCTTGATTTGTATGGCACTGAGACCGTGCACTTGGAGCATATTTTTTCTATAACACTGCATCATGACTCGTGATTTATTTAGACAGAGCCCCGAGATAAAGCCACAGCTCCCACCCCCTGGTTTGCGCGGATGATCCTGGCTGCCGGGGCTTGCTCTTATTGATCATCTGATATTGATTATTATAACGCATTCGGAGCCAGCACAGTAAAAATCTTGATGATCTGCATGGCATTTCTTCCCCACGGCTTCCCGTCCTGCATGGGAAGGGGGGTCTGATAATGAGGTTCGACCTCCCTTTCCCTGCAGTTTGACTTAGCAGAGGTTCCTCTTTAAAAATAGCTTCATTTCCCTGCTAGGACTTGCAGGCAAGAGCGGGCAGCCAGCCAGTCTGCTTCCCCACGGCCGCCGGACGGGGAGGAGCGGGACCACAGGAGAGCAGCGACCCGCTCCGAGCCATGGGACAGCGGGACGGCAGCATCCCCGGGGTGGGGGGTCCTGGATCCGCCTGGCCACGAGTTACCCCTGCCCCATGCTGGCTGAAGGATTGCGTACCCGGGGAACAAAGCTGCTTAAAAATAAGGTGGCGAGGGGGTAGCGAGGCTGCGTAAGCGCTGTAGCAGATTCCTGTGCTTATCACTTGCGTTTGGTATGTCCCTGCAACCCAAAACAGCAATTGCAAATGGGGTAGAGGTGTGGGGCTAGGGGCTCATGACAAGTTCATGAGCAAGTTCACCCAATGCCAGTCAGGGAGGCGGCAGCAGCTACGTGCCTGCCCGAGGGCGCTGGACACCCTGCGTTGGCCCATTGAGGGGCTGAGCATCAGTACCCCAAAGAGCAGGGCCGAAAGCTTTTCCTTGCAAAAGGGATGTGATGTGGGATGTCTTGCATGACAGCACCCAACATTCACTTTCCTTTAAGGGGTGTTGGAGCAGCCGCATCGCAGCACGCAAGGGCTCAGGCTGAGGATTCGATCCCACGGTGGGAGCAGGGTCCCAGCATAGGCTACCCTTTGTAGCAAGGGTATTACCAAGAATAGGGTGAGATCCGCCCCACAGATATCGGGTAACTACAGCAAAAGGAAAATGTGAGTAGAAGAGACAGGAGAAGCCCTGGAACAAAGGCTGACTCAATTCCAGAAGTGCTTTGATTTATAGAGATTGAAATGCGCCGGGATGCTGCAGACTCACCAAGGTCATTGGGCCAGTTGTCAAAATCAAGAGCCATGGGAGTTCTGATATTATTAGTTTAAAGCAGACCCTGGTTAATAAATCTGTCTTCTGAGCCCCTGGTTGGAGTGGAAAAAGGTGGAGGGGGGAAGAAAGGAACCTTTTCCCAGCTAACATAACCCATGGCCAGCGTCGGGCAGCACCAGGGACCAAACAAGAGGTGCCAATGAGCTCTGCTGAGATCCTCCACTGTGTTGCAGAGGGATCTCTCTGTTCCTCTTTCCATTTTCTTCTCCTTGAAGGTACGGCCCTTACCTGCCCTTGGCTGGTTTGTACGTATTCCCTCTTGCCCTCCCACAGCTGATCTTCCCCAATTGCAAAGACAAAGCAGAGACCTGCTGCTGAGGCTCCTCTTCTTAAAACCATCCCGCTTCCCAAAACCCACCAATGCTTTTCATCAGCATCGAGCACCCTGAGCTAAAGGGTGGGGTCTCTCTGAACGAACGCCGGAGGTGCTAACTGCAATCTCAGGTCCTATTCCTTCAGCGCTTTAAAGAGCACCAGAGGCGCACGGGAGGGGACCGGGGGCCCTGTGACTCGATGGCTTTGGCTTAGGGCATGAGGCTGCTATTGCTGGGTAATTCGTTCCTGCAGTGGAAAAGGTTTTGCTTGCTAAGACTGCTGTTCCAGACAGGAACAGGGGGGATTTGTCTTCTACTGTCTTTTAATATTAATGAGAGTGGTCACTGCTTCCCTCCTCTTTCTTCTTTTACATTTTTTTTCCATGTGGGATAAATTAAACAACTGACTTTTCTATTACTGGTTATTAATATGTATTCTTTATTGTTAGAAAATAATTTTAGGGGGTTCCCAACAGAAACGTTTGAGATACACAGGGCTGTTTGTCATTCTCCCACCTAAATCTCATTTATTCAAAATCCCAAATGCCAGTTAAGGCCTTGAATTAGGGCAATAGTTTCTCCTGCTCCGAGCAGCACTAGGGAGTCTTACGGCCAGCAGAGTCACCTCTTTATCGGTAATAATTGCAACAACGAGCTCCGTTTTCAGATTTGGTGTGTGCCAGATGTGAAGAGTTCGTTGTTGCTTGTGTAGGGGAGCAACCGGCATGGGCTGGGACCGACGGAGTGACGTTTATCTGGGGACTTTGTCATTGCTGAGATGCGCTGGGATGCAGCCAGCCTGCGGCTCCATCCTCTCCTCCAGCACAGCTGCACGGACAAACCTCTCCTCCACTGTGTCCACATGTGCTGACCCCAACTCCAGCAGCCCAGGGTCCAGCAGAGACCAGCATTTCCTGCATGGAGAATGACCGGGGTCCTCTCAGCAAAATACTCTTATCAAGGGAAGTCCTCGTAGTCCTGGGGCAATCTTGTGCTTCCCAGGGTCTGTGCTTCGCAGGAGCGGGCGGCAAGGTGGATTTTGGGTCCCCTCGCCTCTTAGCCTGGCGTGGATGCTGAGTGGTGATGGTGGATCTCACAAGCAGCTGCCCTAAGGATAGCAGTAAAATAAATTAAGTAAATTAATTAAAAAAACTCCAAAACATCAGTATCTTAGTTTATACCTTAATGTTACAATATCCAGTAACGGAAAAAGAGAGGCAGTACAGAAACAAAACGGATTGAGGAAAAAAATGTTTTTCAGGCCAAGCTTTAAGGAGTTTGACCTTTTAAGACTGTCAGAAAGACGGCTGATCTGTCCGGGGAATTGATGACCGTGTCCAAAGGACTTTCAGAGGTCGTACTGCACCCTGAAGGGCTCTTAAATCCATTGGCAAAAAGCAAGAAGTGGTGGTTGGACTCGGTAAATGGGATCTCATTTCCAAGTTTCTAATTCCTAAGTTACTTAAAGGGGGATTTAGGAGCCCACGTGATGAAGGCAGTTTGGACAACAGAGATGTGATCCCATGAAAGAGCAGGCCCTGAGGATTTTACTCTGTTTTGAACTATGCTAACAATTGTTTGTGGGATATTCATGGGGCTTACTTTAATGTTAAAGGGGGGTTAGACGAGGTTTTCCCTGTCTGAAGCTGCTGTGCTTTCGAGTTGTGCATATTCCGATGGACCTGGCTGCAATATTCTGTAGCCAAATGCAATTACCCAAGTACATCTGCCGCAGCCGTGACGTGCAGGGGGATGCTCAGGCACAAGGGACGGGTTGCAGACCTGCAGGCTAAGAAGCCGTGCACGCAGAAAAGTAAATGCAATCACTAAAATACAGAAATAAACCCCATATCCTGCACAAATCCAGCTTGTCCCAACTCCCTTGCTTTCCCTCTGTAATTCTGAGGTCGGCTTTTGAAGCTGAAAATAGACCCAAAAAGCCGCAGGTCTTGTCAAAAGCAGGTATTTGCCATCCTTTCTAATTTTTTTTGCAGCAGGAGCTGGAGCCAGCACTTAATTACCTGGTTGCATTTCTTGCCTAAACCTTCCTTGTCGCCTCGCTGCCAGTCCCTCTGCTCTAGGCGGGCTCTGACAACGTTGGGACACCTACAGGTCTTTGCTCTGCCAGCCCAACCCTTAGCGGCTCCCATGGCCAACAGTCCCCAGGGACGTCCCAGTGTGTTAACGGCTGTCGTTCATGCAAGGAGCTGCCCGGGCACCATGTGTTTACTGTTCTGATGGTGCATCTTTCTCTTTCCAGGAGTAATAACCAGGAAGGGAGGATTCAGAAGAGCTTCCAGCCGGAATTACATCTGTTCTTGGCAAAAGTTGCACGATCCAGATGAAGACTGCAAGCAGCTTTTTTGCAGAAACCCCTTTTCGAGATGACGATTGGCCAAGGAACTTTCTTAATCTCTGGAACAGAAAGGAAACAAAGAAAAGAAAAAAAAAAAGGACGGGGATGCTTCTTATTGTTGTTAAGCCAGCCACCTTTTAGTACGTGCAATTTATTTAGCACTTTTCCCTTTGCTTAACTGGGAAATGTTACCCTCTCAGCTCATGTGTACAGTAATTTTTTGTTGTTGTTGTTGTTGCTGTTGTGCCAAAGATTTGATGGAGCTTCTACACTGTGTCTTATTTTTGCCTTAACGTTAAATCTTTGAGCCAAAGAAAAGTCAGAGCTGCCGTTCAGATGGTGGCGAGCAGGCCAGCTGTCAGCGACAAATCCGAATTTCTGAATCCTTCTGGGAGTCGCCTTTTGTTTCTGCTGCCCGCACTTCTCTGCCTGCAGCCCCGGAGCCAGCGTTCAGTGTGGGCAAGAGCTGGGACAACACCAGATCGTGTTTCGGCGTTCAGGTTTGCTTCTTTCTTTGAGCTACTCCGTAGTTTTGCCTTTTGGGCAATTTCCTGACGTTCCTGCGTGTGCAACACATCCACAGGGTAGAAATACTGACACGAAGTGAGAGCTGAAACAGGAGCTATGAATTTTTTTTTTTTTATGAATAAATAAAATTAAATAAGCAAAAGCTAAGTGCCATGTAAAGAAAAAAAAAAAGGGAAATCAAAAGAAAGTTCAGCTAGGCAGAATGAAATGCAGCAAAACGATTCAGCGGGCATTTCAGGTTTGTGAAGTCGTTTTTTCCGTGGGGTTCTTCAAGTGGTCGGAAACCCGTGTAATGCAAAAGCATTTGAATCCTATACTGTACCTTTCACTTCAAATTGAAGTAAAAAAAAAAAGAAAAGATTGAGAAACATTTGCTTGGAGTAAGCAGACTTTATAGGTGATGCAGTTCGTATGCAAGACGGCTGCTAATGATGGGGGGACAGAGCTCTGTGTTCAAGCAAAAAAAAAAAAAATACGGGTTTCCAAACCAAGGAGATT
>NW_010551410.1:0-12875 GCF_000687285.1 Phaethon lepturus
CCGGGTGCGGGGCCTTGGGGCGGCCCAGGCCGCGGCCGCTGACCAGCTTTCTGAGGCGGTGCGCTCGCAAGGAAATAAAACGGTGGAAAACGATGACGCGAAGTTACTTTAGGGGCGTCGTTGCGTCATCTGAGCGCCTGAAATAAAAGTATGTAACTGTTGCTGTAGACGGGACTGATACCTTACGGTATGGTCTTACCAGCCTGCTCGTAGGCAGGATCTGCACCGAGCTAATTGAGCTTTTATGACAGCTTCTCCACGTTCTCCGTGTCGCAGTTTGAAATCGTAGCGGTCCGCTCTCCGCACCGATTTAAATAGCTCGGCTTTCCCCCGGCGGGCCCATTAACACTTCACTGCCGTGTCAGCTGCCTTCATTGCCTGCACCCGCTGCATTCGTAGAGGTCAAAATGGAGATGGGAACCTGGTGCGCGATTTAGTCATTCTGTGTGCGTGTGAAAAGCCTTACAGGGCTGTTAGTAGGGTACAAAAAACATTTAACCACCTTCTTGTGGTCTGTTTTCCTTAAAACAAAAAAATCAATGCTGCCTATGTCTTTGGGCAGGGGAATCAGAAAGGGGAGCTGGTGCAAAGAGATAGAGTAGCCCATTTTTCTTATCTGTCAAAGAGTGCAAGACAAAAAGCAGCAGAATAAATTTCAAATGCTAAAATACTTCCCTTCTGAGCAAGTTGAGCTGTTATCAATAATTAAAATAGGGAGGAATTTCAAAGAAGAGATTTATGCTTACACTAATCTTTTAGCTGTATAAATGAACCAGTGTTTATTTCTCAACAAGGGGAAATGTAGCCTATAGCTTTAGCAAAATGAGTAATAAATGGTAAATACAAATGTTTCACACAAACTATTTCAAGCTTCCCCTCAAGCTACCTCATAAAAGCTATTTCAGGCTTTCCTTGCCTCTGATTTAGCACATTTTATAGTCCATGCTAACCCACCAGAGGCCATAAGTATTTCATTATCTTGGAGCTAGCATTTGATTAATATGACCAGAATTAGATGTGTTCTATCAAGTATTAAAGAAGAGAAAATAAATCAGTTTAAAAGTTTGTGTTGAAATCAGGATTAATTCTTTCAAAAGATTTACATTATTTGAACTCCTCTTACTATAAACCAATAAAATAAGTAAATATCTGCTGCACAAGATATAAACTAATTTTCTTAAAGCTCCTATCAGCATAGTCCTCTACAAAGTCTATATTGAAAGATGTACTAAACCTTTCCTGTGTGGAGATGCAATGACAGCTGTATGTCCCAAAAAGGGGAGAATCAGGCCAGCAAAATTTCCCAAACAGACACCCTTAATTAAGTTACTTTTGCCTGATGCACTTCCCTGTCCCTCAGAGTTTGGTTTAATTTAGAGAGGGAGGTGCAAATAAACCTGGCAGCCTGCTGCTTTCCCACAAACTGACATTTCTCTGTACTCCGAGGCAGCTTTAACAGGTCACTGTTCCACGAATCGCCAGCATGACGTTAGAGCCGTCCTTCCCCAGAGAAGTTTTGGTGAAAGACAGCAGTGGAGATTCTGCCTCTCACCAGCCATCCTGGGATGCCAATCCCACAGGTCTCTAGGCACATCCCCTGGCCAGCGAGCGAGAAGCAGGCCTGCAGAGCGCACGCATCCCCAAAAAGCCCTATCTTCGCAGTCACTAGGTGAGTTACCCCTAGTCAGCAACCGCAGAAGCAGCTGGCTAACTTGAGTCTTCAGTGGAGAAAAACAGAGCCAAAACATGTAATCCATAGTACAGACACAGAAGAAAATTTAGTGACTTCTTACGATTTATGGCTATTTGTTTATATACTTTGTTAAAATACACAGATTTTGTGTTTATTTTATAATACTGCCACAATGAAACCCAAAGTAAAATTTTTAAATGTCACAATGCCAAATACTCTGCTGTAGAGTGTTTCAAAGAGACTCTGCAACAACCCCCTCCACGCCCCCCCCTCTGTCTGTCTTTGAAAGGGAACATCTAAGGGCAGTGTTTGTTTATGCCAAGATACATAAAGTGTTCTCTTTGCTCCTGGTCGAACTGCCAGGCTTGTCTCAGCTTGAGAGCTTCCAAGTTCTGCTGGTAAAGTACAAGCCTCTTCTCTAAGGAGACCACTTCCAAAATGACAGAACAGTTGCAGCTGCCCAAACTAACCAGTAGGCAAATGTAATTTGCAGTCATGCTGCCCTAGATTGGAAAATTAAGTAGCTGCATAAATGTGACAGGTCAATGTTTTATGCAGCCCTTTCAAGTACAGATTAAGCCACGTCGGTGTAATACTGTGCTCAGAACTAGCTGTTCCTTTCTCCAGCACACTGCCAGCTTGCAACCAACAGTAGAGCAGTAAGGACCTCCTGTAGTGTTTTCCCTGAGTGCGAAGTCCATAAGAAAAAGTTTTAATAAACTTGGGCAATTTGCCCATTGAAAATTAAACTGCAGCACCAGCTAGAATGGCACTTATCTGGTTTCCGTAATATCATAAGCACAGAGAGGGAGCTACCTTCTCGCGTGTAGTCACCACTCTCCACACAGAGAATTTTCCTGCGTTACTCTTTTTCAAAGGAGGAATACTCTCATCCTCATCCAGAATTTAGGCAGACAGTTTTTGTCATCATAAATGCCAGGAACAAGCCAGTGCTTCACCTCAGGTTGAGATACAGACCTGACAGGTGCTTAGTAAAGTACTTGAGTCACTGGCCTGGGCCTGTGTGCCTGGTGAGGGCTTCTTTGGTGTTCGGTTTCCATCTCCCTGCCTGCAAGTGCTGTCTCTGACTTCTCAGAGTGGCTTTTCAGAAACTCTAACAGGCATAAATGACAAAGCAATTATGTGAGTTTTGTAGAGAACCGTGGGAGTTTTCTATGAGATTATAAGATCTTTATCCACTATCACATCATTTCTTCTATCCAACACTGAGCTATCCTAATAAGCTTTTTGAAACACTGCTGCCTCTTGGAGGTTTAGTGAGAACTAAATAATATAAACCCAGGGAGCCCTGGAACTGAACTAGCCCTTCCTCGCCTCACCGAAGGACAGCACTGAGGGCTCTGCGGAGCACCAGTGCAAAAACAGCAGGCTGGATTCCTGGGTACTGCACGTGGCACATCCTGGTGACATCTATCCCAGTTTGATCTTAACATAGCTGTGCCAGCACAGCTATGTATTGCTTGAGCTGTAAAAATAGTAGAAGATTTAAATCAAAACAGTAATCCATATTGGTGGCTTTTATTCTGTAAAAATGCTAATTCTGTAAAACCACTTGTAAGATCTTAATTTGGGATTTAAGTTCTCTAGCATAAATTCATTAAAACTAATATAGGCTAGTGCAAAGGAAGTAACAGAATAAATAATAAACTTGCATTTGTTCCTTTCCTTCTGGAAAGGTTTAACAAAAAAATAGAATTACTTTATCAGCTTCTGAAATGGATCCAACTCTTAAGTGCGTTGTAATAACCATTTACCTCTGCACCTGAATGCCATAAACCAGATGATTATTGCAGCACCAAGGAGTTTCATTGTCCCAGTCATTCATTCAAACTTCCGGTCAACCCAGAGTTGTTTGGGAATCATAGAATAGCTGAGGCTGATGGGCACATCTGGTGCCTTGAAAGGTTGTCTAGTCCAAACTGCCCTGCTCAGGGTCAGCTGGAGTTCAGGACTGTGTCCCTTGGTATTTTGAATATCTCCAAGGATGGAGACTGCACCACCTCCCTGGGCAACGTGCTCCAGTGTTCAATCACCCTCACAGTAAAAAAAAAAAAAAGTTTAAGATGAATGAGCCCTTGTAGTCTTGCAGCTCAGTGAGGATATGGTCCATATGAGCTGCTGCCGCTCCATCAAAATTCCAGTGCATGTCCTAGTGGTTTTTATGTCCATCTTTTCTACTAGCAGAGAGCCATATTTTTCAGCTTCACTGTTAAGGTGGACCGTGAATGATACTCAGCTTTGCCATCAACACAAATTGCTTCCATATGTATATATATGACTGTTGTACAAACATTTAATCTTGTGTCAAAGAGTGCGTTCAGGATATCACAGTCTTCTTCCTCCTGAGCTGGTGGTTATACTGAATAATACTATAATAATGGGAGATAGGCTAGAACATTGTAATAATAGGGAATCCTGCAAGTATGGTCAATATTATGGAGAGATCCTGGGGCTCTTTTTAACTGCGGTTTTCAGATTGCGCTATTAGCTATGGATGAGACTGAAAGTATTGAGACAAGTACATTCAGGTAGAAGTAAAAAATATATGTAACAAAAAGCTTCTGTGGTTTTCAGAATGAAAGGTTTTATTTTTTTTTTACTTCTGAAGAATTGAAAAATAATGGATAAGCAGGACAATATTCAGATTCTGCTTCTATACTTGTTAGTGTGCTTTCAATCCAGTATTGAAGGTGTGCTGCTTAGCTGATTTTCGTCATGCAGCATTGCTTCTATCCTCAGATGGTTTAACTACCTGCTTGCTAAGCAATCAAGTCTCTGTAGCTAGTATTCATGGGAGGATAAATTAAAAATAATTTTCCATGTACAGTGAAGACTGTAAGCTTAGTGTTTTCTTTCTTGTATTTCACATAAACTTCTGAAGAATTTATGCAAATCTAGATGGCGGTCCTTAAATTTAAAATATTATGTCATTTTTTAGGTCTCTATGCACGTGGAAAAGGCTGTTATTCCAATACATGTTGAACAGAATACCTTTTATTTTAATGTCTTAATAAAAAAACTATCTGATTCCTTTTTTCTCTATCATTTTGTGTACACTGAAGAACATAAACATCTAGGCAAACCAATAGAATGAACTTCAGTAGCTCACTGGTAGAGGAGAAAATGAACAGCAGTACTGGTTTTGTTGCTCTTACATCTATTTGCCACAGGCCAAACCACTGTAAATTTTGTAAAGCACGGTGGCAGGTGGCATTTGGGTATTATTTGCCCTGGTACTCAGAGGAAACAGCAGCACTTGCTGTCTTACTGCAGTAAAGTTTTACAGATTGTTGTTGGCTACTCCAACCCCAGGAACAGGCACTGGAGCTACTCCAGGCCCCGGGACAGGCACTGCAGCTGAACCAGAGAACCAACCCATGCCAGTAGCAGTCACCTCTATACACATGAATAAATATGGGAAGCAAAAGTCAGCTCCTTTAGTAAGGGAAGAAACTTCCCTAAGGGAAGAAGTGGATGAGGCAGGCCACTCCGAAGCAGGGCCATCACAAGGAGAGGAGGAGGAAGAGGCAGAGCTCATAAATGAGGTGGTATCCACTCGATCCCTATCCCTGAGTGAGCTGCGAGATATGCGAAAATATTTCAGCTGTTGTCCAGATGAGCACATCGTCACCTGGCTGCTCTGATGCTGGGATAATGGGGCCAGTAACCTGGAATTAGAAGGTAGGGAAGCCAAGCAGCTGGGATCTGGGTCTAGGGAAAGCGGGCATTGACAAAGCAATTGGAAAAGGAGCAGAAGCCCTCAGCCCCTGGAGGTGACTCCTGCCATGTGTGAAAGAAAGTTATCCCTTCAAGGAAGATGTTCTATATTGCCCAGGCAAATGGGCCATCATGGAGAGAGGTAGCCAGTACCTGCAGGAATTAGCCATGCTGGAGGTGATTTATGGTGACCTGGACAATGAGCAGTTATCCAAAGATCCAGATTAAGTCCAGTGCACATGACCCATGTAGCAGAAGTTTGTACAGAGCGTACCATCATCATATGCCAATTCATTGGCAGTACTGACCTGGAAAGATGGAGACGGACCAACAGTGGATGAATTGGCTGGACAACTCTGGGAATAAGAAAAGCATAGCCAATGATTTGAATTGTATGATGATAATTGCTACGTAACACTGTAGTCATCACTACTATAGTTGCTACATACCATATCAATGGTATTACAAGAAAAATTACCCAGATTAATGAAGAGTGTACTTTGATGAAACCGAGCAAAGTGCAGCATTGATTGAACCATAACTGACTTCAGCACTCAACAATCCAACACCACACACCATCTCTCCTGCCCTGAAGGACTGTTGTGACAGATGGAGCCCAAAGTCATGGATTAAATGAATTTAACGGATATTTTACAGGGATGGCCCATAGACTATGGGAATGATATCTCTGTGTGTATATATATATAAAAAGACAGGAAAAGTGGTGGTGATTAATTGGAATGTATTGGAAAGTGTGGGACCTGGGCACAACGTAGGTGGTATGGAATAAGGGGTGGACACTGTCCTGGTTTTGGCTGGGATTGAGTTAATTTTCCTCCTAGTAGCTGGTATAGTGCTGTGTTTTGGATTTAGCATGAGAATAATGTGATAACGCACTGATGTTTTAGTTGTTGCTGAGCAGTGCTTATACTAAGTCAAGGACTTTTCACCTTCCCATGCTCTGCCACGCGAGGAGGTGTGCAAGAAGCTGGGAGGGAGCATAGCCAGGACAGCGGACCCAAGATGGCCAAAGGAATATTCCATACCATATGATGTCGTGCTCAGTATATAAACTAGGGGGAGTTGGCCGGGGGGGCAGCGATGGCTGCTCAGGGACTGGCTGGGCATCGGTTTGGGTGGTGAGCAGTTGCATCACTTGTTTTTCCTGGGGTTTTTTCTTTCTCTTTGTGTTGTTTTCATAACAACAGCAGTGATAGGAATAACAACAATAATAAATAATAAAGAATGAAGAATAACGAATAAAGAATCAAGAATATGTCACCTATCATCTATCCTCTATCATCATCTATCATATATCATATAATATTTCATTTTATTTCAATCACTGAGCTGTTCTTGTCTCAATCGCAAGCTTTCTTACTTTGGCCCTTCTGATTCTCTCCCTCAGCCCACCGGGGGGGGGTGAGGGAGGGTGAGCGAGCGGCTGTGCGATGTTTGGTTACCGACCACGGTTAAACCACGACAACATGTATGTACTTAGTTTATACTGTGACAAAGTGAAGGTAATGAACAGAATTCCTACATGTTCAAAACTAGCAGTGCTTGATAAAATGTACATTGCCAAGGCTGTTACTTCTACGTCTCTAGGAGAACCTGTATTTTGAATATAAACTTGGCAAAGCAACCAGTGTGAAAGCCTGAATGTGGAAAAATCCCCTTCCTGGCAAAAGAAATGTGGGTGGTGTTTTATTCAGGCATATTGTTTCGTTTGGTTGGTTGAGGGTACCTGAATCC
Source organism: Phaethon lepturus (assembly GCF_000687285.1). Lineage (NCBI taxonomy): Eukaryota > Metazoa > Chordata > Aves > Phaethontiformes > Phaethontidae > Phaethon > Phaethon lepturus. Next base: position 7,187 of record NW_010551410.1, read on the forward strand.
TCACTATATGTAAAAATTTTCCAGGAAAGTGCGTATCGTTTGGTTTTATACTAGAGGAACATGGTATAACACTGTAACACATTGACTCTCATCGTTCCTTTTTCAGTTGTTTATTGGGGCCATTTAAGCAGTGAAGAGCTTGCAGCCTTGGCATGTTCCCTTTCCGTTACTGTACTTTCTGATGTGATGTGTCAGTACTATTGCTAGGAATGCAGAACATGAGGAGATTAGCTCTGTTCCCTTTGAATAACTCTTTATTCATAAAGAGTAAGATCATCGAGTGCATACAGAAATGCACAACGAACAAAAATAAAGTATGAGAAAATAAACAAGGAATCTAGAAAAAACCCCACACCCAAACATTGATGGCTTTTGATGTACAGAAGAGAAGAAATAAGCATTTATGTATGCATTGCCCTGGGTAGGTGCTTCTTCTGGTAAGCATCTCCTCCTGGTAATTGCTTAAAAAAAATGCTTTATTTTGGGAATATCTAAATTTAATGTTGTGACATTTTCAGCCCCCAACATCTTTTTCATTTAAAATTATTTCCCAAATCCATCCCAATTTCTGGGTCTTTCAAAAAATTATGTTTGGCAATTTTGATTACTTTATTTGTTTTTTGCCACCTCTTTCTTGGAGGACTTCTTGGGAATTGCCTAGGAACTTGTCATGTTATTTAGTGCAAATTGCCAGTTAGGTACAGCAGAGATTACTATATAAGCTTGTTCGATGCAGCTACCAAAGCCAAAGGTCTTGCAAGAGGGAAAGGTAGATATTCTTTGAACTATAGGTAGAGAAAACAGGAATAGGCAGCAGGCATCACCATTCTGCAACATGCTTGAACAGAAATAACGTAATAATGAAATACATGCTCTTTCTAAGTTACTCAGAGAGTTAATAGTAGCCAAGGGCAAGTATTTTCTTCTTTCTTCATAGCAGTCGGCACTGTGGAGAGGAAAGAGAAATTAAAAAATTATATAACTTTAAAGTTCGTGGTGATTTTCCACAGATTTCTTTCCTGGCAGGCAGTACAGGACAAAAATCAAATAGTAGAAGTACAGCTTGAGTGCCTTGAGTGTTAGAGCTCCCAAGGAGCAGTGGAGGAAAGTGGAAATTGCTCACAGTTGCCACTGATCATTTTTGCTTGTTTTGTTTCGTTCTGTTCTATAATGGCATTTGTGACTGTTAAAAGAAGATCATTTGCTCAATTATATTTTTTTGCTGTCATCTTAACTGATTTTTTTCAGACTGAACGTAGAGTTTATCTTCATGGAAGGGAACTATTTCAATCAGCCGCATTTCTTGGCACTTATACAGTACGTTTTCTATTCTGTAAGCTATCTGCCTGGGGCTGCTCTGCAGGGCAGGAAGGAGGACACTTCCTTACTTGCATCTCCTATGAATTATTAAGCATTCATTTATATGCCTTACTTGAAGGAGATTATTCTTCCTTGGATTTACTTCTCCCTGGAACAAAAAGTACATACAACACACATAACCTTGTCACAGGTGATGGATCAGTATTAGTGTATGGGACTCTATCATACATACATATATTTATATATATGAATGATATATGGTTTATATAAAACCTATTTATGTTCTGTATTCGTGTAAACATATGATATATATAAAACACTGACATGATTCAGCCTGTGCACCTCTCATTTTGTTCTGACATGCTAGCGCAATGTCGGCGCCTCTCTGTGTGCTTGTGCTAGTATGTTCAAAGGGGAATGATCTGAAACGCAACCCTAACTGTTGTGGTTATGGGAGGAAAACCTTGCAGCAGTGGTTTTGAAGCCATTTCCATTTGTCAGAGTCACAGATATAGGTGGGATCTTTTTGGTTGGCTTTTTTTTTGAAGTGAAGTCAGTGCTCCTTCATTACCTCCAGGAGCTGCAATGCAGAATATCACTCCTCATTATGGGAAAAACCCTGCCGCTGATATACCGATTCTAGGCATTTTGCTGTCCACAAGAATACTTCCTTAAGGTTGGAGGCTGAATACAGAATACAGAAGGGAAATCATCATGCTGGGTTTCCCATACTCTTTTTTTTTTTTTTTTTTTTTTAATAAGCACCACTTCTGGCCAAGTAGGCAAGATGTTGGCGCACATGAACCCCGCTCTTACTCTGAATGGTTATTTTTATGTCCCTGTAACCTCAGCTCGCTCAGATCCTGCTCACAGTGCCAGTGTGGCAGCCCCTCAGGAACGGGCTGACCAAGCTTTTGCAGAGCGTGCTGATCTCCGCAATCTGTTCCTGGCTCCCCAGCAAGTGGACGCTAAGTGAGCTCGGGTTTGACGACACGCACAAGCTGATCGCTCCCTCTGCAATACCAGCAAAACTGGGAATGTTCTGACATGCAAGAGCTGGCATCCTCAAGACCCTGCTGGGTTGTCCCTGTCCCTGGGAGGAGTGCCTCCGGTCTGTGGCTGTACTTCAAGGAAATTGTCGCTGTGGAGGCACGCGTGGAGCTTGTTCCCTTGCTCCGAGGGCAGCTTCTGGGCTGCCTGCTCCTTGCGCAGGCACAAGGAGGGCTACAAGGCACCCTCAGACAGGGAAACAGAACTTTGCCGCTTACTGGCTTAAGAGCGCTCTGGTTGTATACGCTGATACCCCTGTAGCGTAGTTTATTTTTAACAGTCTTGCCAGGTACACTTTCCAGTTCGTGTCACTGAATTAACTGATTATTTTGCAATTTTACCTAGTTACATTTATGCTTACTTTTAGACAACAGTGACAACCACCCCAATAGTAGGATTTTCTGAGCAGCAGTTGAAATTACCTTCCTTTTTTCTTATTCTTACATCCGTTGATAGTGTCACTGCTCTCAAAATAACTTTGCAGAAATTCTGAAATGAATTGTAATTCTGGAACAAACATTCATTTCCTATTTGGTTCAAGCTAATACAGTATGATTATTGTGCTGCTGTTGCAGTTTGATGTACTCCAGAACCCTGTGTAGAAAGGCAGAGCTTTCCAGGTGGCTGCTTACCAGGTATTTTTTCTTGGTCTCAGCCTTGAAGCGAGTTTAGTTTGATGGAGTTATTGTTATCTTAAATAATGCTAAGGACAAGGTAAAGAGAGAATTTAAGACTGGACTAATGCCAGTGCGTATGGATTATTTAAAACCAGTGGATTTTTATTGGTATTTGCAGTTTATAATCCAGGTAGCCGATGCCTTCAAATGTGAACATTAAAAGGATGTTCTCTTTTCAGTAACGTGCTGTATATCAGAAAATTTAGACATTCACAGGTGCAATTAAACTTTCCAAAATCAAACAGATTTCCTGCCACAAACTATTGTTTCTGTTCCAGCTTTGTCCTTTTTCTTCCTTTGTTTTGCACTCTGGAGCAACATATTTACCGGTGTTTTTCCTGAATGGCCAGTATCATTATGTTATTGTATATGGAGGACAAAAGGGAGCAGGATCGGGTTTTCAAATTTCATAGTTATTTGGAAATTGTGAAATTTGGGGTTATTTATTCCTCTGTTTGAGTTTTTTCCTAAAATTTGCGATCTGGTCTTGAGTTTTAGAAATTACTCCCTCACAGGATGATGCTATTACCTGGATAATCATAAGGTACTTTGCAACTAATATTTCTACAGCTCTAATACTCAACTCTTAAATAATAAGCTTTTTAAAAGACTGTGTTCTGTTCTTTCCAAGGGACTCTATGTCTGTCAGGACTTACATAGCTGAGGCCAGCCAAAGTTGTGCAATTGCATTTTCAAGCACTTGCATGTAGTTTGCCAAAATTTTCCAATTGTTGACATCTTCGAAATATATGTTGCCAGTATCTTCCAGATTTTTTCAGTGTTCGTGTTCTCAGTATTGTAAATGCTTCTGAACAGCTAATTCATATGCACATCTTATATATTTTATTTTGTGAATCTCAGCAACAAAGTTGAGCTAATTTCTGAGCAATGCGTCTCCAGGACTGAAAATAGGAAATACCACACTGGAGCACAGTCATTATCCAGCTGCTTGGCTGTCCTCTTGTCCAAAATGACTACAGCCAGATGCTTCTGACAGAAGTGCAAAGAACCACCTCTTCCCTAATATTTAGAAATTATTTTAAGTACCAAAAAAAAGAGAAACACAATTTTTATGTAATTTGCCCATGTTTGAATTTTCTGAATGCCATGTTCTTGTTCTCAACAACCATCTATTGCAATGAATGTCACAGTTTAATTTGGGGGGAAAGTATGTTGGTTTATGGCTTGGTGTTTGCTGAAGTCAAGTGTCATCTTGTTCCACAACTTCAATGAGTTTTTCCACATTTCTCTGAGTCTGTAATCATTCTGCAGTGTGTTTTTTGAGATGGCTACATTAGTACTACATGCGGTATCCCAGATAAGGCAACAACATTGATTTGCCATAACATGTAGTGTTGTATTCTCCCTACTATCCTGCACATGTTGTAACATTATTTGCATTTTCCTATTGTTATATATTGAGAACAGTTTGTTGCCGAGTTGTTCACAACAATGTCAAGTTGCCTTTCTTTACTGCTAATTTTAAACCTTGTGAGCGTTTCTTTCCTGTGTATAATATTTTGCATTTCTGGACCCCAGCATGTCCCACTTCTTTAGTTACCTACTTTCTCCTGAAATTTTACACCTCTGTTTTCGATTATCGTTTCAGATATTTGACCAGATATTAATGTGGATCTTACTGGTCTGAAACTCCACTGATTATCCCATGAATTTTTAATAAAAATAGACACAATATTTGTTACTTCCATTTTTTTTGCACATAAATGGTTTTTAATGAAGGACTATGTGTTCTTAGTAGATCAGCCTGTTTATTCTGAAGCTCTTTCAGCATTCTTGGGTATTCACCATCTGGGCAGGTTGACAACTTGCTAACGTACTGCTGTCACTATCCAGGCCTTCGAACAGGAAGTGAGAATGGGTCAGAAAGTCCTTTTTCAATTCAAATAATTCAGTAAGAAGCATAAAGTAAGGCTGAGTTGACAACAACTTCTGAGAATTCAAAAACTGATTTGATGAATGGGAGATTGGGAACAGTAACATAATTATGGCCATCATCCACTTCAGTTTATTTGGAGAATAAACAAACAATTATATGAATATAAATATGCATATTTGGGGGCAAATTGCTTTCTTCTGTAACAAATTTGAAGACAGAAGTATTACACTAGCATAACTAATTGGAGAAATTCAAAGTCTCAAAGCACAAATACCACACCCCTTCTGTATAGCACACTGGAGGTCTTTGTAGCTATAGTTCATTTCAGGAGAATTCCCGAATAGGAATAGCGTTAGGTTGGCCTCTGAGCACTTTGTTTAAGTGAACTATAAACAGAGACATGCCTGTAACACCGGCCATTAGAATTCAGAGTCATCAGTAATGAAGAGAAGTTGCCATTAGCAGTAAGTCAGGCAGCGTACCACAGCTCGGCCTCGGGGAATCGAACTCCCCGAGACCTCAACATTTATTGGTTAGCTCCCGACCACAAAAACGCCTTTAGCCATTCTAATCAATAGGAAGCTAAATCGTAGCTTTACTACGACGCCCGGGTCTCCGGATCAGCAGGTATGAGAGGAGAAGGCTTGCAGGTATGCGAAAGGTAGCCGCGGGTGTCTGCAATACGTATTAACAGAGCGGAGAGAAAACCCGCTAGGCAGCGGGGCAGGCATTAACAGCCGAGGGA